>NC_084735.1:85743806-85831306 GCF_033978785.1 Entelurus aequoreus
CAGGATAATAAAGACAAGAGAACATGTGGAGAATATGAAGAGAAAACAAAAAAGGCACAAACATGAGGAGAACATAAAGACAACAGGATAATATAAAGAAAAGAGAACATGTGGAGAACATGAAGAGAAAACAAAGAAGGCAAAAACATGAGAACATAAAGACAACAGGATAATATAAAGAAAAGAGAACATGACAAGAACATGACGAGAAAACAAAGAAGGCAAAAACATGAGAACATAAAGACAACAGGATAATATAAAGAAAAGAGAACATGACAAGATCGTGACGAGAAAACAAAGAAGGCAAAAACATGAGGAGAACATAAAGACAACAGGATAATATAAAGAAAAGAGAACATGTGGAGAACATGACGAGAAAACAAAGAAGGCAAAAACATGAGGAGAACATAAAGACAACAGGATAATAAAGACAAGAGAACATGTGGAGAACATGAAGAGAAAACAAAGAAGGCAAAAATATGAGAACATAAAGACAACAGGATAATATAAAGAAAAGAGAACATGTGGAGAACATGAAGAGAAAACAAAGAAGGCAAAACATGAGGAGAACATAAAGACAACAGGATAATAAAGACAAGAGAACATGTGGAGAACATGAAGAGAAAACAAAGAAGGCACAAACATGAGAACATAAAGACAACAGGATAATATAAAGACAAGAGAACATGTGGAGAACACGAGGAGAAAACAAAGAAGGCAAAAACATGAGGAGAACACGAAGATAACAAGAGAATATGAAGAACATGTTCTCATAAAGAGAACATGAAGAGAAAACAAAGAGGACAAAAACATTAGGAAAAACATAAAGACAACAAGAAAACATGAAGATAACAAGAGAAGATGTGAAGAACATGAAGAGAAAACAAAGAAGGCAAAAACATGAGAACACAAAGACAACAAGAGAACACGAAGACCACATGAAGACAACAAGAGAATATGAAGACAAGAGAACATGAAGAGAAAACCAAGAAGGCAAAAACATGAGAATAAAAACAAGAAAATATGAGAACATGAAGAGAACAAGAGAACATGACGAGAACAAGAAGAGAAAACGAAGAAGCCAAAAACATGAGGAAAACATAAAGACAACAAGAAAACATGAGAACATGAACATAACAAGAGAAGATGTGGAGAACATGAAGAGAAAACAAAGGCCAAAACATAAGGAGAACACGAAGACAACAAGAGCATATGAAGAAAAGAGAAGATGTGGAGAACATGAAGAGAAAACAGACGGCAAAAACATGAGGAGAACACAAAGACAACAAGAGAATATGAAGACCACATGAAGACAACAAGAGAACATGAAGAGAAAACCAAGAAGGCAAAAACGTGAGATTAAAAACAAGAAAACATGAGAACATGACGAGAACATGAAGAGAAAACGAAGAAGGCAAAAACATGAGAACACGAAGACAACAAGAGTATATGAAGACAAGAGAACATAAAGAGAACAAAACATGAGGAAAACAAAGACAACAAGAAAACATGAGAACATGAAGATAACAAGAGAAGATGTGGAGAACATGAAGAGAGAACGAAGAAGACCAAAACATAAGGAGAACTCGAAGACAACAAGAGAATATGTAGAAAAGATAACATGTGGAGAACATGAAGAGAAAACAAAGAGGGCAAAAACATGAGGAGAACACAAAGACAACAAGAAAACATGAAGACTACATGAAGACAAGAGAACATGAAGAGAAAACAAAGAAGGCAAGAGAACATGAAGACCACACAAAGACAACAAGAGAATATGAAGATAAGAAAACATGTGGAGAACATGAAAAGAAAACAAGGAAGGCAAGAGAACATGAAGACCACATGAAGACAACAAGAGAATATGAAGACAAGACAACATTAAGGCAAAACAAAGAACATGAAGACAGCAAGAGCACATGAGAACATGAAGGGAACATGAGGAGCACATGAAGACAACAGGAGAACAAAAAGACAACACAAGGAGGATATGAAGGGAACAAAGAAAACACGAGGATAACACAAAGAACACAAGGAGAACATGAGGAAAACACGAGGATAACATGAGGAAAACGCGAGGATAACACGAGGAAAACAAGTAGAACATGAAGACCACACAAGAACATGAAAAGAACACAAAGAGAAGATGAAGATAAAATGAGAAGAACATAAAAACAAAATGAGGAGAACATAAAGAGAACATGTAAAGAACAAAGAACACGAAGAGAACATTTGAAGAACATGAACAGAAAATAAGCAAACAATGAAGAGAACATGAGGAGAACACAAAGGGAACATGAGAACAACATGAGGAAAACAAAGAATATGAGGAGAACAAAAAGGGAACATGGAGAAATCAAGGAGAACATGAAGAGAAAAAGAAGAGAACATGAGAATACAAAGAAACATGTGAAGAACAGGAGGAGCACACAAAGATAAGATGAGGAGAATACAAAGGGAAGATGAGGAGAACATGAAGAGAAAAAGAAGAGAACATGAGAATACAAAGAAACATGTGAAGAACAGGAGGAGCACACAAAGATAAGATGAGGAGAATACAAAGGGAAGACTAGGAGAACATGAAGAGAAAAAGAAGAGAACATGAGAATACAAAGAAACATGTGAAGAACAGGAGGAGCACACAAAGATAAGATGAGGAGAATACAAAGGGAAGATGAGGAGAACATGAAAAGAAAAAGAAGAGAACATGAGAATACAAAGAAACATGTGAAGAACAGGAGGAGCACACAAAGATAAGATGAGGAGAATACAAAGGGAAGACTAGGAGAACATGAAGAGAAAAAGAAGAGAACATGAGGAGAATACAAAGAAACATGTGAAGAACAGGAGGAGCACACAAAGATAAGATGAGGAGAATACAAAGGGAAGACTAGGAGAACATGAAGAGAAAAAGAAGAGAACATGAGGAGAATACAAAGAAACATGTGAAGAACAGGAGGAGCACACAAAGATAAGATGAGGAGAATACAAAGGGAAGATGAGGAGAACATGAAGAGAAAAAGAAGAGAACATGAGAATACAAAGAAACATGTGAAGAACAGGAGGAGCACACAAAGATAAGATGAGGAGAATACAAAGGGAAGACTAGGAGAACATGAAGAGAAAAAGAAGAGAACATGAGGAGAATACAAAGAAACATGTGAAGAACAGGAGGAGCACACAAAGATAAGATGAGGAGAATACAAAGGGAAGATGAGGAGAACATGAAGAGAAAAAGAAGAGAACATGAGAATACAAAGAAACATGTGAAGAACAGGAGGAGCACACAAAGATAAGATGAGGAGAATACAAAGGGAAGATGAGGAGAACATGAAGAGAAAAAGAAGAGAACATGAGGAAGATACAAAGAAACATGTGAAGAACAGGAGGAGCGCACAAAGATAAGATGAGGAGAATACAAAGGGAAGATGAGGAGAACATGAAGAGAAAAAGAAGAGAACATGAGGAAGATACAAAGAAACATGTGAAGAACAGGAGGAGCACACAAAGATAAGATGAGGAGAATACAAAGGGAAGATGAGGAGAACATGAAGAGAAAAAGAAGAGAACATGAGGAAGATACAAAGAAACATGTGAAGAACAGGAGGAGCACACAAAGATAAGATGAGGAGAATACAAAGGGAAGATGAGGAGAACATGAAGAGAAAAAGAAGAGAACATGAGAATACAAAGAAACATGTGAAGAACAGGAGGAGCACACAAAGATAAGATGAGGAGAATACAAAGGGAAGATGAGGAGAACATGAAGAGAAAAAGAAGAGAACATGAGGAGAATACAAAGGGAAGATGAGGAGAACATGATGATGCTGTCATGGTGGAGTGACGAGTGAGGGTGGTCTTACTCTGTCGCTGGAGGAGAACTTGATACATCGAGGGTCCTCCTTGATGACCTTCTTGACTTCCTTCCAGGTGGTGGTGAGCGTGATCTAGAAGACAGACATACCACGATGGCACCCTGCTGTGTTTTAGTGCTCGTTCCAAACTCACCATGGTGGTCTCGTCCAGCAGCTGCCTGAAGTGTTCCTTCTTCTTCTTGGTCAGCGCCTCCACGTGCTCGTTGAACAGCTTCTCCTTCTCCTCCCGCTCCAACAACGAGGCCGACTCCCAGCGGTGGTCCTTGCGCAGGTTCCTCCGCGTGTCCGACCACATGACGTCCGAGGAGCGCACCTGAGGGAGCAGGACGTGTGAGCGTGGCGGGCGCTGGGCGGCCACCGAGAAGGTCCTCACCATGTCCGACATGAGAGCTTTGAAGTGCTGGATGGCTTCTTCTCGCTTGTGCTGCTCTCTCTCTCGGTCGATCTCCTTGGTCTGCTCCGATCGGGCCTTCTGGACCTCGCGCTCGCGCTCCCTCAGGCTGGCCTCGATACGAGCCTGGCGCTCCAGCTCGCGCTCCTTGTCCAGGTCCAGATTCTGCAGGAGATCAGGCCATTATTAGTAGGACAAAGATGCAGTTATTAGTAGGACACAGCTGCAGTGGGAACTAGGGATGATGTTCGAAATCGGTTCTCCCGGTTGTTCGATAAGAAAAGAACCGATTCAATGGACTCGAATCCCTTTTTGAGAACCGGTTTCCGTTATCGAGGCCACTATAGTTAAGAAAAGGAGTTGGTTCTTTATTCGAATCCCTTCCCACGTACAGGAAATGCCCTGTGGTACCTGCAATGTGTTGCCCACTTGATTGTAGACTCTTACTGACACCTTGTGGCGATATGAAAATACTAGTTTGGGCACTTCCGGGTTGAGACAATTGAGAAGTAGACAAGTTGTGTTAGCTCTTGCAAGCCTTGGAAAAGATAAGTCTGTAAGTACACTGATTAACTTGTTTATGTAACTCAATATTAAGGTGGAAAGTGTTTAAGTTTTATACTAAGATGTTTATTGAAAAACGATTTTTGTGCACTGTTTCAATGGCTGTTTTGAGGACTTAAAATGGCTGCCAGTCGTATATTTCCACCATCGAAATAATTTCAACACAGAAGTATTTGTTTGATGATAGTACTGTATATTTGTGTGAAGCTAATATTTACATATTGTGTATTACGTTTCAGTATGTTAATTGAATCACAAAGCTTATACATTTGTCATTGTGTGTATTTCAGTTTAAAAAATAAAATAAAAAACAGTCCAGTGCAAGACAAAAGTAAAGATAGGAAAAGACAAAGCAAGATCAACAACAATAAAGAGCCTAAATGGATTCATCTGCTTTGGATTGTTTGTTAGCTGTCTGCCAAGCTGTATAAACTCAACACGTATAGTGAGGGCAGAACAGGCAATATGCAATTATTGCCAGGCTTCGCTCTCATGTAAGGGGGGAAGAATTGTTGATTGATGACTGTGTGTCATAGTGTGTGTAGTTAGTATGTTCCAATAGCAGCAGAAGTGCACTTTTTGGAGAGCTGTGCTATTTTCAATTTTCTGCCCAAGGGACTGATTTTATTTAACACTATATTATTATTTATACACCTATAGTGATCACAGACTCAGGTTGTTTTTGTGTTACTGTATATATTTGTTTTTCTGAAAAATCCCACTTAATATACTTTGGGTAACAACATTCAATATTTATTTATTTTATTTTTTTAGGGGGGTAACAGTCCATATTTATTTATTTATTTGATTTGATTTTTTTCTTATAAAATAAAAGTGAGCTTTTGTTAAACCAAATATTGTGTTTTTTTTCCCATATACAATCGATAAGGAATCGGTTCGATAAGAGGATTCGATAATGGGCTCGAACTCGATAATTTCTTATCAAACATCATCCTTAGTGGGTACACATGCCGGCGAGTGACCTTAGCCTGCTTCTCCAGGTATTGCTTGAAGAGTTCCCCTCGGAGGGCGGAGCTCTCCACGGCCTTGTACCGCGGGTCCGTCTCCATCCTCTCCTTCACTTTGCTCCAGCGCTGGCCTCCTTCCACGTGCTGGTCGCTGAGGAGCTCAAAGAAGTCCAGCCTCACCTGCAAGAGGAGAACGTCAGCTGGACGGTGGGCGCGGGGGGGTGTTGTCCACCTGACCTTCTCTCCTCTGGACTTGGAGTCCTCCTTGTCCCGCTTCTTTAAGGCGCTCATGAACTCCACAAAGATGGCTTCCCTGTCCTTCATCTTGTCGATGCTCTTGAACCGGGGGTCTCGGCTGTGTTTGACGGCAAACTCGCTGAAGGTGGTCCTGTTCAGACATGGGGCAACATACTTGACACGTGTGTGTGTGTGCGCGTGTGTTCTTGTATTTCTACCCTTCTTGAGACATCAACAAGGAAAAGTAGCTTCCATATGAGGAGGTGTGAACAAGTTAGGACATAAAAAATGGTCTCAATACGAAAAACCATTGCATAGAATGTAGAATGTCTCATTTGCACCCCTGGTGGTGAAATCTATCAAAATGATGGTGGTCCCAAAAAGGAGGGATTTTTCAAATTGACTATGTCGGTTTTAAAAGTGCTCCCCCTTTGGCCAACATATGTAATAAAAAGTGTGTGTAAGAAATTGAAATGCGCCCCCTTTGGCCAAAATTCAAAAATATTAATAAATATGTACATAGAGACACACTGTAATAACTAAGTACAAAATGAAGATTAAAAACCAATTACAGACAAAAATTCCCCACCCCAAATTTTTTTAAATAATACTTACATTTTTTATATTTGCATAGTATGTATCAGAGGTGTGGACTCGAGTCACATGACTTGGACTCGAGTCAGACTCGAGTCATGAATTTGATGACTTTAGACTCGACTTGACAAAATGTAAAGAGACTTGCAACTCGACTTAGACTTTAACATCAATGACTTGTGACTTCACTTGGACTTGAGGCTTTTGACTTGACATGACTTGCTACTTTCCCCAAAACCCAAACCTTAAAAAGTTATTTGGGAGCGCTCCGTATCTTTCATTTTATACGTCTGTGTCTATAAGGGTGTGTGCTGCTTGTCAGCTAGTGTGCTGTCAGTACAACAGCCAATCAAATTAAATCTACGTTGTTTTCATCACACAGCTCTCATCCAATCCAATTGCAGGACAACCACCGAACATGAGTTGTCAAACAATGCGGCAGTGAGAAACAATTATGCCAAAGTTGGTTTCGTTCGGGTATAAAAACTACGACTTGGTCAACAAAAAACAAATTGCCGTATGCAAATCACGCAGTTCGAATATTACAGACGGAGACGCAACAACTTCCAACTTCGTTCGACATTTGAAGTTGCACAAAGAAGGGTAAGTTTTGAATGTAAGATAACGTTTATTGGCTAAGTAACGTGACTTTTATTTGCTGTGTAGTTAAATCAGTGAGGCTGTAAACTCACTGCTAACGTTATAACCATAGACATCTTATAAGGGTACGCAGCATTGAGCGCTACTGCCTACTGGCGCAGACGAGACGCGGAGCCGCCATCTTGGAGTGGTGATCCGCTCCACTCAGTGCAATTCATTTGGCAGGAGCAATGAACTGTCAGCAAATTTAATTCATCTTACCTCACTGAATACCACTGATTTTCACGCGTTTTTTTTGTCATACGTGTAGCTATGATAACGGACACATGTTTTGGCGTTTTTAATTATTCATAGTTTGCTTAACAGTAATATAATATTCTTATACGCTTTAAATGACCAGACGTCCGAGATCAAAACTGGGAATATAATCCCAGAGAAGGGGGAAAAAAACGGTCAGCTATTTTTAAGTTAAAGAAACAATATGATTAGATTATATATACATGCGTATATCCTACATAAACAATGTATGAATACATTAGATATCTATATATTTTAGGGACCTATAGACTGTAACTCTGTTGCTGCAGCAGCAGAGAGTTTATTCTGTCTTGACACTTTGTATTGATATTTTGTATTACATTCTTCCCTTAAATGATAATGTTTACAGTGATTGTTTTATATCTATTTTTTATGTATGTCGCTTTGGATAAAAGCGTCTGCCAAATACTTAAACATATATAAACACCTGAAAGTCTTTATATCAGCTAAAACCACCAATCTGTTTCACTGGATTCAGAATAAAACCAAATGCTGTTTTACCCAACAATGTTACTATTTGAATATTGTTACTTGAAGACTTATTCCTGGTTACAATTATACTGTTAAGAAAGTATTGTCTTATACTTTGCCTAAAATGAGAATGCATCATAATCAGTGGCGGCTGGTGAATTTTGTTTTAGGTGGGGCTGAAAGTTTGTAAACCAAACCCCTGTAGGGGTGTCATCCTCCCCCAGAAGATTTCTTTGTGATTCTCACATACAAACATTGAAGATCTTTGCTCCTTCTCAACTTTGTGGTAATGTTATTTTCATAAAATACAACCAATAGTATGTTAATGTTTGTTTTTGCAAATGTGTTTATCCTGTAAAGGAATGAGTTAAATGTTTAAAATTGTTTAAACTATTAAAATGACTGGTTAATAGTGCTATTATGAATTGCAATGTCAGCACCATTTTTTTTCCTGCAATTTCAAATGCACTTGTTTTAATAAATAAATACAGCGTTTTAAAAGCATACACAATCTGTGTAAAAATATTAGTCTGTGGTTAAAAGGACTTGAAAGGACTCGAAACTCAAAATGCAGGACTTGGGACTTGACTTGAGACTTTCTAGTCTTGACTTTGGACTTGACTCGGGACTTGCCTGTCTTGACTCGGGACTTGACTCGAGACTTGAGGGCAAAGACTTGAGACTTACTTGTGACTTGCAAAGCAATGACTTGGTCCCACCTCTGGTATGTATATAATATTAATGTTGTAAATACAAATCTTTATATATCTAGAAAGGGTGGTCCTAAAGAGGTTGGCATTTTTCGGAGGTCTCAAGAAGGAAACAAATACAATAATGTGTGTGTGTGTGTTCTTGTATTTCTACCCTTCTTGAGACATCAACAAGGAAAAGTACCTTCCATATGAGGACCGGTGAACAAGTTAGGACATAAATCATGGTCCCAATACAGAAAACCATTGCATAGAATAGAGAATGTCTCATTAGCACCCCTGGTGGTGAAATCTATCAAAAATGATGGTGGTCCCAAAAAGGAGGGATTTTTCAAATTGACTGTGTCGGTTTTAAAAGTGCTCCCCCTGTGGCCAACGTATAAAATAATAAGGGTGTGTAAAAATTTGAAGTGCTCCCCCTCTGGTCAACATATGTAATAACAAGTGTGTGTAAGAAATTGAAATGCGCCCCCTTTGGCCAAAATTCAAAAATATTAATAAATATGTATATAGAGACACACTGTAATAACTAAGTACAAAATGAAGATTAAAAACCAATTACAAACAAAAATTCCCCACCCCAATTTTTTTTTAATAATACTTACATTTTTCATATTTGCATAGTATGTATATAATATTAATGTTGTAAATACAAATCTTTATATATCTAGAAAGGGTGGTCCTAAAGAGGTTGGCATTTTTCAGAGGTCTCAAGAAGGAAACAAATACAATAATGTGTGCGTGTGTGTTCTTGTATTTCTACCCTTCTTGAAACATCAAGGAAAAGTACCTTCCATATGAGGACCGGTGAACAAGTTAGGACAAAAATCATGGTCCCAATACAGAAAACCATTGCATAGAATAGATAATGTCTCATTAGCACCCCTGGTGGTGAAATCTATCAAAAATGATGGTGGTCCCAAAAAGGAGGGATTTTTCAAATTGACTGTGTCGGTTTTAAAAGTGCTCCCCCTCTGGCCAACGTATAAAATAATAAGGGTGTGTAAAAATTTGAAGTGCTCCCCCCTCTGGTCAAGAGGGGGGAATTGAAATTGAAATGTGCCCCCTTTGGCCAAAATTAATTAAAAAATATGTATATAGAGACATACTGTAATAACTTAACGTGAATAATGAAGATTAAAAACCAATCACAAAAAAAAATAATAATAAAAAATTACTAAAAGCTTACCTTTTTTATATTTACATAGTATGTATATATTATTCTTGTTGTAAATACAAATCTTTATATATCTAGAAAGGGTGGTCCTAAAGAGGCGGGCATTTTTTTGGAGGTCTCAAGAAGGTAATTAATACATGTGTGTGAGTGTGTTCTTGTATTTCTACCCTTCTTGAGACATCAACAAGGAAAAGTACCTTCCATATGAGGACCGGTGAACAAGTTAGGACCCAAATCATGGTCCCAAGACGAAAAACCATTGCATCTAATAGAGAATGTCTCATTTGCACACCTAGTTGGTGAAATCTATCAAAATTATGGTGGTCCCTAAAAATAGGAATTTTTCAAATTGACTGTGTGTCGGTTTTAAAAGTGCTCCCCCTCTGGTCAACATATGAAATAACAAGTGTGTGTAAAAATTTGAAGTGTTCCGCCTCTGGTCAACATATGAAATAACAAGTGTGCGTAAAAGTGTGAAGTGCTCCCCCTCTGCCTAACATATGTAATAAGTGTGTGTAAGAAATTGAAATGCGCCCCCTTTGACCAAAATGTATTTTAAAAAATAAAAATAAATATGTATATTGAGACATACTGTAATAACGAAGTAAATATTGATCCATCCATCCATTTTCTACCGTTTGTCCCTTTCGGGGTCACAGGGGGGCTGGAGCTTGTCTCAGCTTGATTCGTAATGAAGATTAAAAACCAATTACAAACAAAGATTAACTAAAAGCTTAGCTTTTTTTAATATTTGCATAGTATGTATATATTATTAATGTTGTAAATACAAATCTTTATATATCTAGAAAGGGTGGTCCTAAAGAGGTAGGCATTTTTTCGGAGGTCTTAAGAAAGTGACAAATACAAGAAGGTGTGTGTGTGTGAGAGACAAGAGCATCACCTGGCCGTCAGCCTGGCCTCCTCCATCATCCTCCTGAACTCGTCTTTGGCCTGCATCAGCTTGCTCTTCTTCTCCTTCCTCTCCTCCTCCGCCCGCGTCTTCACGTACTGGTCGTACACCTACAAGCCCACAGAACCGCTTTAGAGCCACGCCCGCGTTTTGCGTGGGCGCGCAAAAAGCACGAGAGGAGGACCTGTTTGCGCTCCTTGGGGTTGAGCAGAAGGTAACGAGGGTCAAACACGATCTTATGAAGCTCCTTGTCCCACGTGGAGAAAGCGGACACCTGCACACACAGACGTGCAATAATTACATGCTGGCACGAAACATTTTCGAAAGGGACAAGAAAAAAAGAAGTGAAATGAAATAAAGGAATACCCCTCGCTCCAGCAGCATGTCCTTGAATTGGGTCATGCGGGCCTCAAGCGGCACCACTGCTCGCTCTTTGGCGGCTCTTAGCTCCGCCTCCATCACGGCTTCCTTCTCAGAGTCTGCTTCCTTCCCGTCGTCCTTCCTGTGTAGCAAACAGACACGTGTCAAAATGTAAAGATTGACACCGATATCAGCATTTTTTTTTTTTTAATCAGTCGTTTATTTTTTCCCCAACTACAACAGAACGACATGAACAGATCCAATATGTACTCACGATACCAAAACTTTTTATTAAAAAAACCCAAAACTAGTGAAGTACCATTTTTTTCGGACTATAAGTATAAGTATAAGTACAAGTCGCACCGGCCGAAAATGCATAATAAAGAAGGAAAAAAAACATATATAAGTCGCACTGGAGTATAAGTCGCATTTTTCGGGGAAATGTATTTGATAAAACCCAACACCAAGAAAAGACATTTGAAAGGCAATTTAAAATAAATAAATAATAGTGAACAACAGGCTGAATAAGTGTACGTTATATGAGGCATAAATAACCAACTGGTATGTTAACGTAACATATTATGGTAAGAGTCATTCAAATAACTATAACATATAGAACATGCTATACGTTTACCAAACAATCTGTCACTCCTAATCGCTAAATCCCATGAAATCTTATACGTCTAGTCTCTTACGTGAATGAGATCAATAATATTATTTGATATTTTACGCTAATGTGTTAATAATTTCACACATAAGTCGCTCCTGAGTATAAGTCGCACCCCCGGCCAAACTATGAAAAAAACTGCGACTTATAGTCCGAAATATACGGCATATAAAACCTCAATGGAGTTGTTTGGATGTTTTTTTAGGGGCTTTATGGGCAGAATTGAACAGCACCCATAGGCTCCATTGTAAGCGGACTTTTGATTGCATTTATTTAATATTTAGAATGCATTAAAAAAATCCATGTCTTTTTATAATGATTGTGAACGATAGGCAAAATTCCCCCAAAAGTGCAGTTTCCCATTAAACTAACTAAATATACCAAGAAGCGTCTCTATTTTAAACTATTTGAATTTTTTAAATCAAACATCACATCAGCCATTTTTTAGATTAGCCAAGGAAGCGTTTTCTGTGAAAAGGTACAGTGTGCGCTCGGGATGTGAATCTTTGGGTGTCCCACGATTCGATTCAATATCGATTCTTGGGGTCACGATACGATTTAAAATCGATTTTTTTTTTTTCAATTCAACACGATTCTCGATTCAAAAACGATTTTTTCCCGATTCAAAAGGATTATCTATTCTTTCAATACATAGGATTTCAGCAAGATCTACCCCAGTCTGCTGACATGCAAGCAGAGTAGTAGATTTTTGTAAAAAGCTTTTATAATTGTAAAGGACAATGTTTTATCAACTGATTGCAATAATGTAAATTTGTTTGAACTAGTAAATGAACCAAAAATATGACTTATTTTATCTTTGTGAAAATATTGGACACAGTGTGTTGTCAAGCTTATGAGATGCGATGCAAGTGTAAGCCACTGTGACACTATTGTTCATTTTTTTATTTTTATAAATGTCTAATGATAATGTCAATGAGGGATTTTTAATCACTGCTATGTTGAAATTTTAACTAATATTGATACTGTTGTTGATAATATTCATTTTTGTTTTACTACTTTTGGTTTGTTCTGTGTCGTGTTTGTGTCTCCTATGGCGTCACATTAGTACCAAAAATCCAAGCGCGTAAAAACTGTTATCGCGCGCTGATTCTCCACTTCGTGCGCGCGCGCAACACCCTTTTGCGTGCGCGTGGTGCCTTTGTGCGCGCGCGCGCGGCGCCTTCTTGCGTGCGCGCTGTCTCGGTCTGTGCGCTGTCATGTTTCATTTTGGTACTTTGGGGGCGGGCATGCTTAGACCGCCCCTTCTTTCTGATTGGCTTTGAGCAATCAGAAGTATAGCAGGGCGGGTCATCGTCAATATGTATCAAGAATAATCTTAATCTTAATTTACGGAGGAAGAAGTGGATAAAAAAATGTTGGCTGAAAAAGAGGTAAGTTATTGAACTGGTTTGGAGTGATTGTAAGGGTACTATTACTAAAAATAATAATAATACATTTTTATTTATAAAGCACTTTTCATACATTTAAAATGCAGCTCAAAGTGCTTTACATAGTTAAATGTCTAGTCAATTGTCACACACACGACTAGGGATGATACTCGAAACCGGTTTTCCCGGTTTTTTGATAAGAAAAGAACCGAGTCCTCGGACTCAAATCCCTTTTTGAGAACCGGTACCCGTTATCGAGACCACTATAGTAAAGGAAAAGAGTTGATTCTTTATTCGAATCCCGTCCCGACCAGAAATGCTCCGTGGGACATCACAATAAATGACGTCACGTAGCTCAGTCATTAGGCGCAGATAGCGAAAGCAGGAAAACAATGGACGGGAAAAAGCGCTCCAAGGTGTAATAAAGTTCAAAACAAAAGCTATCATCCATCAAATAACTTTACTGAGAGATTTGAGCAGGGTAAAACACATGACGAACACTTTTACGACCAACCGGAAACATAGCAACCAGGCTAGCAACGCACCTCCTTTACGGCAGCTGTCGCAACGTTCTTAAAACAACCGCAGCACATACATATATATACAACATATCTCCCTTTTTTAACTTTTGTTTTTCTTTCCTTGTAAACGTTACAAAATCACACTGTAGATGTGTTGTTTGTCTAATTATAAATAATGCAGACGAGGCGTGTTGGCTGAGTTCTTGACGTTTACTTTCACAGCGTGGCAACATGCAACACTTTTCGGGGCTACCGCGCATGCTCGTAACTCCCGTTGCATGCTGGGTAGTGTAGTTGTTGTATTCTCTAGCTCATAACATTTTTCCCCCATAAAGAAATAATGTTAACTCAATAAAGTGTATTTCTTTTTTAGCTTTAACTTTTCATTTTTTAGCATTGTAACCACATTTGCAAACAACTTTTCTCTTCATAGAATGTTCTTTCAATAAAGAAATAAAGTGCAAAAATGTCAAAGCATCATAACAAACAGTTATGTTCCAATAGCAGCAGAAGTGCAGTTTTTGGAGAGCTGTATTATTTTCAGTTTTGTGCCCAAAGGACTGATTTTATTTAACACTATATTATTATTTATACACCTATAGTGATCACAGAGACAGGGTGTTTTTGTGTTACTGTATATATTTGTTTCTCTGAAAAATCCCACTTAATATACTTTGGGTAACAACAGTCAATATTTATTTATTTTATTTTATTAGGTGGGTAACAGTCAATATTTATTCATTAGATTTTATTTTTTTATTATATAATAAAAGTGAGCTTTTGTTAAACCAAATATTGTGTTTTTTTCCATATGCAACAACCTATCTGGACTCCATAAGAGAATCGATAAGGAATCGGTTCGATAAGAGGATTCGATAATAGGCTCGAACTCGATAATTCCTTATCAAACATCATCCCTACACACGACTCACTTTCTCTTTTTGGCTTTGCTATGTTCCTCGTCGTGCATGTCGTCAGCACCAATGGCGAGCTCATGGTCCTCCTTGTGGAAACCTGTACACATACACACACACACTCTTTTAATCACGTGTCCATCAAAGTGACAAAGTAGTGACGCGGCGGCGGCGTCACCTGTCTTCTTGCCGTCGTCCAGGCCTCTCTTATGCGGCGGCTCCTGGATGTGCTTGTCCACGTCGGTGCGGCCCACCAGCTCCTCGGGCCGGTCCCACATGGAGAGTCGCGTGGTGGGGTTGTAGAAGAAGACGCGGTCGTCACCTGTCCACACCACGCACCTGCAGCGACGCGCGCACACAGAAAAGAGGAGTAATGAGCTTTGCGCGGACGGGAGGTCGGCTCAGCAGTTTGCGAGCAAGCGCACCATGGCGTTCCCGGGATGGGGTTGGTGGCCACAGGTCTGGCTTTCTGTGCCGCCTTCTCTTCCTCTGTCATTTCTTCTTCTTTGCGCTCCTTCGTGAACAACACAAGCGTTGAATGTTGTAGAAATGTTGCGACAAGGCAGCAAATGTGATGCCTCCTACCTGTTTGTCGTTGTTCATGTTTATGATCTTTAAGTCTTCATCCTCCATCTCCATGGCTTCAGCTTCCTCCTGTGCAAGACGCTCTTTTACCCTCTCTGCTTCTTTTTCTGCACAAACACACACAATACAACAATAATAATTAGTATACAGTGGAAGCTCGATTTACGAACCCCTCTATTTGCAAAATTTTCGGTTTACTAACTTTTGGACTGCGCTAGGGTTGTACGGTATACCGGTATTGGTATAGTACCGCGATACTAATGAATCATATTCGGTACTATATTTTTTTCGTCATAAAAAAATACAATCATGTGTGCTTACGGACTGTATCCCTGCAGACTGTATTGATCTATATCAGGGGTCACCAACGCGGTGCCCGCGGGCACCAGGTAGCCCGTAAGGACCAGATGAGTAGCCCGCTGGCCTGTTCTAAAAATAGCTCAAATAGCAGCACTTACCAGTGAGCTGCCTCTATTTTTCAAATTGTATTTATTTACTAGCAAGCTGGTCTCGCTTTGCCCGACATTTTTAATTCTAAGAGAGACAAAACTCAAATAGAATTTGAAAATCCAAGAAAATATTTTAAAGACTTGGTCTTCACTTGTTTAAATAAATTCATACATTTTTTTTACTTTGCTTCTTATAACTTTCAGAAAGATAATTTTAGAGAAAAGACACAACCTTTTTTAAACACATATACCTTTTTACCTTTTAAATTCCTTCCTCTTCTTTCCTGACAATTTAAATCAATGTTCAGGTAAATTTATTTTTTTTATTGTAAAGAATAATAAATACATTTTAATTTAATTCTTCATTTTAGTTTCTGTTTTTTTGACGAAGAATATTTGTGAAATATTTCTTCAAACTTATTATGATTAAAATTCAAAACAATTATTCTGGCAAATCTAGAAAATCTGTAGAATCAAATTTAAATCTTATTTCAAAGTGTTTTGAATTTCTTTTAAAAATGTTATTCTGGAAAATATAGAAGAAATAATGATTTGTCTTTGTGAGAAATATAGCTTGGTCCAATTTGTTATATATTCTAACAAAGTGCAGATCGGATTTTAACCTATTTAAAACATGTCATCAAAATTCTAAAATTAATCTTAATCAGGAAAAATTACTAATGATGTTCCATAAATTATTTTTTAAATTTTTTCAAAAAGATTCGAATTAGCTAGTTTTTCTCTTCTTTTTTTCGGTTGAATTTTGAATTTTAAAGAGTCGAAGTTGAAGATAAACTATGTCTCAAAATTTAATTGTCATTTTTTTTTGTGTTTTCTCCTCTTTTAAACCGTTCAATTAAGTGTAAATATCATTAATTATTAATAATAACAGAGAGTTAAAGGTAAATTGAGCAAATTGGCTATTTCTGTCAATTTATTTAAGTGTGTATCAAACTGGTAGCCCTTCGCATTAATCAGTACCCAAGAAGTAGCTCTTGCTTTCAAAAAGGTTGCTGACCCCTGATCTATATTGATATATAATGTAGGAACCAGAAATATTAATAACAGAAAGAAAAAACCCTTTTGTGCGAATGAGTCCCGGAAGAGTTAGTGCTGCAAGGGTTTCTGGGTATTTGTTCTGTTGTGTTTATGTTGTGTTACGGTGCGGATGTTCTCCCGAAATGTGTTTGCCATTCTTGTTTGGTGTGGGTTCACAGTGTGGCGCATATTTGTAACAGTGTTAAAGTTGTTTATACACAACCCTCAGTGTGACCTGTATGGCTGTTGATCAAGTAGGCCTTGCATTCACTCGTGTGTGTGTGTGTAGAAGCCGCATATATTATGTGACTGGGCTGGCACGCTGTTTGTGACGACAGGTTGTAGAGAACGCTAAAGGCAGTGCCTTTAAGGCACGCCCCCTATAATGTTGTCCGGGTGGAAATCGGGAGAAATTCGGGAGAATGGTTGCCCCGGGAGACTTTCGGGAGGGGCACTGAAATTCGGGAGTCTCCCGGGAATATTGGGAGGTTGAAACCGATACCGCTAATTTCCGATATTACATTTTAAAGCATTTATCTCTAATGAAAACATGAAGTGTGTACTTGTACCCACCTCTCTCCAGCAGTGACATGGGCTTCTCCCAGGTGGACGCCAGCGTGCGATTGTTGTAGTAGTACGTCTTCCCGTCGGCCGTCTTGTACTCGGTCCACTCGGGGAGCTGTAGAGCTCCGGCCATGGAGGCGGAAGCGGCCGAGAGCGCCAGCTGAGGGTGCATCATTGAGACCAAAGGCGGGCCCATGCCGGGCAGCATTCCTGTGCAGAGGAGACGAAACACAAAGTTGATGGGGTTTTTTTTGTATTTTTTCCCCCACAACAACAGACATGTCCAGTCACATCCAATGATGATCGTATATTGCCTGGCAAAAACACAAAGAAATCCGAAAGAAACATACAAAGCAGTGAAGAGACACACACATTGCACATCCATGCTTCAACAACAGATCAGCGAGTGTAGAGCGACACGCCTTTTAACAGGTGGCCGAAATGTCTTTTTTGTGCCGCTCTTCACGCACACACACCGCTGCTGCTCTGCAGGGCGGCCGGTACGTAGAAACCGCCTAGAGAACGTCAGTAAACACTAAATGTCGTGGCTTGTGTGTCGATGCAGACTGTGTGTGCTGAAGGGAGACAGCGGATGGATCATTCAGCACCAAAAGACTGCTGTGGACATCAGACACTAACATGCCATCTAGTGGGCGACTGAGAGGCGAGCGGCCGGGTGTGTTTACCGTTGGCGCCGGGGCCCGCCTTTACACAGGGTGCGCCTACTATCTGCATCATTGCTACACCTGCAAGAACAACATACAAGCAAGCATGTGGTTGGACACAGCAGGACACTGGATACATCTGCTACCTCTGTGTGCGTGTGTGTGTTTCAGTCCCACTCTGACAGACTGGGCATCGGAGGTCAGGATATGGACTTCACACATTGTCCTCAGAGAAGAGTGAGACAGAAATAAGAGCAGCAAAGCAACACAATTTACCGTTTGCCAAAAGCAGTGATAGCAAATTAAAAGTACCACAAAGTACACTAAATGGGTCCTTCTGCTGTGTACCTATGCTATCACTGTGTGATGTATTTCATCTACACAGTACACACCTTCAGATTTATTCTGATGCAACAGTGGAACCTGTTAATGTTGACAGCTTGACGCCCCTAAGACTGACTGACACACGAGAGTGTAACCGAATCTGTAAATAGCCATCGCTTGCACATTTACTTGCGCCTGAGACGTAACGATATGACAATTTCATATCACAGTTATCGTGACAAAAATGATGACGGTTATCATTATTATTGTGGTATTGTTGAATGTGCTCAAAAAGTACGAGTACACACTGAAATCTTTTGACTAAGTACTTTTTTTTTTTTTAAATAACTAAAATAGAAACTCGGTAAGAAAAGCCACTGTTTTGTGTTTCTTATGCTTCACTGATAGTGTTTTAGTCTTAATGTTTTATATTTTTTATAGGCTAAATATTGATTTTGCATTGCATGCATGCACTATTAAATATATTTGAATTAAAAGTGTGCAACAAAAAAACATTAATTGTTATTATTTATTATTATTATTATTTCTGTTGGGCGTTGTGGCGACCTAATCTGTTCAGCGGTCCTTGAACGCACCTTAAAAACACCTCCCTCTCGTATTCTTGAGTACAAATCCCTCTGTCAAAAGAGATCACAGCTTGTTGGGTAGCGGGGGGTGTATATTGTACCGTCCGGAAGAGTTAGTGCTGCAAGGGGTTCTGGGTATTTGTACTGTTGTGTTTATGTTGTGTTACGGTGCGGATGTTCTCCCAAAATGTGTTTGTCATTCTTGTTTGGTGTGGGTTCACAGTGTGGCGCATATTTGTAACAGTGTTAAAGTTGTTAATACGGCCACCCTCAGTGTGACCTGTATGGCTGTTGACCAAGTATGCCTTGCATTCAGTTGTGTGTGTGTGAAAAGCCATAGATTTTGTGTGACTGGGCCAGCACGCAAAGGAAGTGCCTTTAAGGTTTATTGGCGCTCTGTACTTCTCCCTACGTCCGTGTACACAGCGGCGTTTTAAAAAGTCATACATTTTACTTTTTGAAACCGATACCGATAATTATGAAACCAATACTGATAATTTCCGATATTACATTTTAAAGCATTTATCGGACGATAATATCGGCAGCCCGATATTATCGGACATCCCTAGTTAAAATGCATAAACAAAAGAAAAACATATTTTTTCTTGTGTTACATAAGGATTGTGAATGATAGACAAAATTTTAAAAAAAACTGCAGTTCCCCTTAAAGTGGGCACTTTTTAGTAATAAGGCAATGTTGGTGGACATAGATGGGTTATCAGCCTTTATGGAAACTACTTAAGTGGGTTCCAAGATACGTTGTTTTTAAATGCAAGACATCAGTATTTATGGACTCCAACTTGTATCTACAAACCCCGTTTCCATATGAGTTGGGAAATGGTGTTAGATGTAAATATAAACGGAATACAATGATTTGCAAATCCTTTTCAACCCATATTCAGTTGAATGCACTACAAAGACAAGATATTTGATGTTCAAACTCATAAACTTTATTTTTTTATTGCAAATAATAATTAACTTAGAATTTCATGGCTGCAACGCGTGCCAAAGTAGTTGGGAAAGGGCATGTTCACCACTGTGTTACATGGCCTTTCCTTTTAACAACACTCCGTAAACGTTTGGGAACTGAGGAGACACATTTTTGAAGCTTCTCAGGTGGAATTCTTTCCCATTCTTGCTTGATGTACAGCTTAAGTTGTTCAACAGTCCGGGGGTCTACCTTGTGCTATTTTAGGCTTCATAATGCGCCACACATTTCCAATGGGAGACAGTTCTGGACTACAGAACTGTCTTTAAATGCAGAGAAAACAAAGTGTATGTTCTTTACCACATCAAAAACTGTAAGATCAGCACTGTGTGAGAACATTTTAACAAGAAATGGGCAACAAATTATGTTAGTATGTGCTTTTAAATATTTAGGATTTTTAATTGATGACCACTTGAGTTTTAAGGAGCACATTCAGTATGTTGTAAAAAAACTGAAACTTTTACTGGGATTTTATTATAGAAACAAGTCTTGCTTTTCTTTTACTGTGAAACAGAAATTGGTGGAAACAACCTTCTTGCCTGTTATTGACTATGGAGATGTGTTGTACATGAATGCTACTGCTGGTTGTCTCCACAAGCTGGATAGTGTGTACCACGGTGCACTGAGATTTATCACCAACTGCGCTCCCCTTACTCACCATTGCGTATTATACTCAATGGTTAACTGGACATCTTTATGTGCTCGACGCCTCAATCATTGGTATGTGTTCATCTACAAAACCATTCTGGGTATCACTCCATCTTATCTGTCTTGTCTTTTAACAAAGAAACAAGGAAGTCACAATCTTCGTTCAATGAATGTTCTGCAATTTGTCGTCCCCAAAGTAAGAACTGAACTGGGCAAGAAAGCATTTAGGTTTTCAGCAGCGAAGGCTTGGAATAACCTACAATCAAATATTAAACTTCAAACCCTTGTTACGTTGAATGAGTTTAAAGCTTCTGTGAAAGGACTGCAGTCTACCTTGTCTGTATGCACATGTGTTATGTGAGCAAGTTTTAATGTCGTAAATGTGATGTTTTATGTATTTGTTTACTGTTTTTAATGTAACCTTGCTGCTGCCCTCTTGGCCAGGTCTCCCTTGTAAAAGAGATCTTTGATCTCAATGGGATTTTACCTGGTTAAATAAAGGCTAATAAATAAATAAATAACAGGCAGGCCAGTCTAGTACCCGCACTCTTTTACTACGAAGCCACGTTGATGTAACACGTGGCTTGGCATTGTCTTGCTAACATAAGCAGGGGCGTCCATGGTAACGTTGCTTGGATGGCAACATATGTTGCTCCAAAAGCTGTATGTACCTTTCAGCATTAATGGTGCCTTCACAGATGTGTAAGTTACCCATGTCTTGGGCACTAATACACCCCCATACTATCACACATGCTGGCTTTTCAACTTTGCGCCTATAACAATCCGGATGGTTCTTTTCCTCTTTCGTCCGGAGGACACGACGTCCACAGTTTCCAAAAACAATTTGAAATGTGGACTCGTCAGACCACAGAACACTTTTCCACTTTGTATCAGTCCCTCTTAGATGAGCTCAGGCCCAGCAAAGCTGAAGGCGTTTCTGGGTGTTGTTGATAAAGGGTTTTCGCCTTGCATAGGAGAGTTTTAACTTGCACTTACAGATGTAGCGACCAACTGTAGTTACTGACAGTGGGTTTCTGAAGTGTTCCTGAGCCCATGTGGTGATATCCTTTACACACTGATGTTGCTTGTTGATGCAGTACAGCCTGAGGGATCGAAGGTCACGGGCTCAGCTGCTTACGTGCAGGGATTTCTCTGAAACCTTTGATGATATTACAGACCGTAGATGGTGAAATCCCTAAATTCCTTGCAATAGCTGGTTGAGAAATGTTGTTCTTAAACTGTTCAACAATTTGCTCACGCATTTGTTGACAAAGTGGTGACCCTCGCCCCGTCCTTGTTTGTGAATGACTGAGCACTTCATGGGATCTACTTTTATACCCAATCATGGCACCCACCTGTTCCCAATTTGCCTGTTCACCCGTGGGATGTTCCAAATAAGTGTTTGATGAGCATTCCTCAACTTGATCAGTATTTATTGCCACCTTTCCCAACTTCGTTGTCACGTGTTGCTGCCATCAAATTCTAAAGTTAATGATTATTTGCAAAAAAATGAATGTTTATCAAATTGAACATCAAATATGTTGTCTTTGTAGGATATTCAACTGAATATGGCTTGAAAAGGATTTGCAAATCATTGTATTCCGTTTATATTTACATCTAACACAATTTCCCAACTCGTATGGAAACGGGGTTTGTATTTGCGAGTAAATGTGTGTGCATACTTGGCCATTCGTAGCGCTTTGGACGATGGTCTCACCTGGCAGGGGGATGTGCATGCCCGGTAAGGGCACCCTGAAAGGCGGTACCATGACAGGGGGGAAGGCAGAGATGGTTGCGGTGGGCTGGGCCACACTGTGAGGCAGGGCGGCGGGCAAGAGCGGGACGGTCTGCACCGCTGTGACCTGTGATGGCATCGTGGACACCGTCACCACGGTGACTGGAGACACGGCAACCGATGATGTCACCGTGACAACGGGGGAGAGGTCTGCTACAACATTGGCTTTTGGGACACAGGGAGATATTTGTGTTTAGTGTGAGTATTTACTGTGTGTGTGTGTGTGTGTGTTCACACCTGCATTGGTCACGGAGGGGGACATTGTAGTGATGGTGGCAGGGCTGGAGGTGAGCGTGCACGACAGCGTGCTGCTGGGGGCAGGAGTGGGCATGGCATCAACCGCTGTGCTAGCTGTCGTGTTGATGCCGCTTGAGGTGACAGCCGCCGCCACCACGCCCACACCGGTGCTCGCTGCTGCAGTGGCGGCCCCCGCCACAAGTAGAGGGTTGAGCTCAGCCTGCTGGATGATTTTGACGTTTTCTGGTTTGGTCCACGCCGACTGTCTGGTGCGAGCGTTGTAGTAATACGCCTGGGGAGCAGGGATGTAGCAACTTACAATTGTGCGGTAATGTTGTACGAGAGGAAGCATGGAAGCACCAAGTGCATTAGAATATTACCTTGCCCTCAGGTGTCTTGTTCTCCACCCAGATCTCCTCAGCAGGGTTGATGGCGGGGCTACTAGCTGCAGAAACTGGGGGCATACCAGGGGGAAAGAGCATCCCTGGAGGGGGCGGGAGGTTGCCGATAGGAGGGGGAAGAAATGGAGGTCTCTGCAATAAAGAGAACAGAGGCTTTAATTTAATAAGTGAATCTAAAAAAAAAAATCCCCTAATTTGACTTTGATGAATGAAGGGGTCACCTGCAGGTGGGGAGGTCCAATAGGGGGTGGCATGCCTCCTGGCGGTGGGATGGGTGGCATGTTGGGGTCAAAGGGTGGACGTGCAAATGGGGGACGAGGCGGCGGGGGCCCCCTCATCATACCAAAAGGCGGCGGCGGCGGCCTAAGTAGAGGCGGCGGGCCGCGTAACACGGGAGTCTGAGCAGGAGCAGGCACTACAGAGGGCGCGGGGGCAGGCGCAGGGCCGCGAAAGCGCACGGCCTGCTGTGCCATTCTGCAACACAGGAATCAAACCGGTATCATTCATAAATGTGAACGGCCCAACATCAACAATCAAATGGTCAAGTGCGTCTTTTTAAGTATTGATATGCAAGAAATGTGCAGTAACAAACCATTAAACAACGCAAATATTTATGGCCGTGAATCTTTGGGCACCACACGATTTGATTCAGAATCAAGTCTTGATTCAAAACCATTCTCGATTTAAAATCAATATTTTTTTAATAACATTGGGTGCCAGTTGTATGATTAACTGCACTCCTCCATAAAATAGACAAACAGCTCTAATACATTTCTATATTACTTAAAATAAAACTGGTTGTGTTTAAAAAAAAAACCCAAAAACATTTAATAAACTCAAAAACAAATAAGCCAACAAGAGAAGTATCCCACACTTCTCTTTCTTAAATTAAATCTGTACAGCAGATATGGGCATCTTTGTCAACAATATTAATTGCCTTAGTGAAAAAAAATAAAAATACAAAAAAAATACATCGAGTTATAATTATTTTTTTTTGATCAAAAATCGTCACATAATAACAGCGAATAACTCGATTTTTTTTAATAACCTTAAAAATAATAGGGCTAACGATAAAAGAAACTGCGTGTGAAAAAAAATATCGATACGACAATACATCACAATTGGGGCTGCCAAAATTAACAAGTTAACTCATGTGATTAATCACAAAAAATATTGCATTCAGTGTTTCCCATAAACTGCCAAGATACCTGTGGCGGTGGGGGCGTGACTATGGGCGTGGCCATGGGCGTGGTCACCATGACATCATCGAGCAATTTGCATAATTTACTACAATATGATTTTCTCTAAAAAGGCTCAAAAAATGTATACTTACTCATTAATAATAACAGTTTTGTTTTAAACGTCCATCCATCCATCCAGCCTTGTTCTTCATAATTTAGACAAAATAATAGAATGAGAAATGACACAATATGTTACTGCATACGTCAGCAGACTAATTAGGAGCCTTTGTTTGTTTACTTACTACTAAAAGACAAGTTGTCTAGTATGTTCACTATTTTATTTAAGGACAAAATTGTTCTTCGATTGCAATAAGAAACATATGTTTAATGTACTCTAAGATTTTGTGTTAAAATAAAGCCAATATTGCCATTTTTTGTGGTCCCCTTTATTTAGAAAAGTATCGAAATACATTTTGGTACCGGTACCAAAATATTGGAATCGAGACAACCCTAATGCAATCACTTTCTGGCACTAAACCTGCAAAAAATAGTTCTCGGGGTTCTCCAAGTTTACATTTTCAAACTTTGCAATATTTTGTTACACTTTAAGCTTCTTCTTTTTTTTTTTTTTTACATACCGTATTTTTCAGACTATAAGTCGCAGTTTTTTTTCATAGTTTGGCCGGGGGTGCGACTTATATTCAGGAGCGACTTATGTGTGAAATTATTAACACATTACCGTAAAATATCAAATATTATTTAGCTCATTCACGTTAGAGACTAGACGTATAAGATTTCATGGGATTTAGCGATTAGGAGTGACAGATTGTTTGGTAAACGTATAGCATGTTCTATATGTTATAGTTATTTGAATGACTCTTACCATAATATGTTACGTTAACATACCAGGCACGTTCTCAGTTGTTTATTTATGCGTCATATAATGTACACTTATTCAGCCTGTTGTTCCCTATTCTTTATTAGGGTCCGCACAGGACCATTGTCAAAGGAATCCCAAAGGGAGTCCTTTTGCAAAGGGACGAAAGGACACTATTGAATTTGTAAGGTTTTATTAGGGTTCGCATGTACCCTGTATAAAGGACTCCCACAGGGAGTCCTTTGTACAGGTACAAAGGAACCTATTGAAATTGTAACACAGGGTACATGCGAACCCTAATTATTATTCCGCAGCTTTGCGCACTACTTTGCCCCCCTTAACATGCTTCAAAACTCACCAAATTTTATACACACATAGAAAAACTGGGACAGCACACTTTTGTAAAAAAACCAAACCCCAAAAATCAAAATTGCGCTCCAGCGCCCCATAGGAAAAAAACAAAAACAAACTGCCTGTAACTCCCACTAGGAAGGTCGTAGAGACATGAAACAAAAACCTGTATGTAGGTCTCACTTAGACCTACAATTCATAATTTCACATCCTCGGGCAAAAACCAACAGGAAGTTGGCAATTTCCCCTTCAACACAAAAAATTACTAAAAACACTCATTTTTGCCTCTTTGAGTTGTAATTTGACCCCCTTAAAATACTTCAAAACTCACCAAAATGTTTACACACATTGGGACTGGTGGACATTGCGATCTAAAAAAAAAACCAAACCCCAAAACTCAAAATTGCGCTGTAGCGCAATTTTTGAATACAACAGAGACAAAACTGCTTCTCAGAGGAAAACACAGACAAAACTGCTTGTAACTTCCGGTAGGAACGTTTTAGAGACATGAAACAAAAACCTCTACGTAGGTCTCACTTATACCTACATTTCATAGATTGAAATCCTTCAGCAAAAATCAACATGAAGTTTGATATCCCCACTTCAAAACAATTTTTTTTTTAAAAGCGGTCACCAAACATCAAACATTATCTCCTCTGAGCGCGTTTGTCGTTTTGGCTTCAAACTACTACAGGAGAGAGATTGAACTCTTCTGATTAAAAGTTGGCGAAAGCGTTTTAATAAGTGCTACGGTTTTGATTTTACGAGCCTTCAAAGAAAAGAACCACTGTGCCGCAGCACCTAGGAAAAAAACACAGACACAACTTCCTCTAACTCCCAGTATGAATATCGTAGAGACAGGAAACAAAAACCTCTATGTAGGTCTCACTCAGGACTACCACTGGACAAAAGTATTGGGACACCTAGGACTAGCACCAGCCAAAATGCGGACCCGACCAACGCTGCTTGCAGCTTTAATTATTATTATTCCGCAGCTTTGCGCACTACTTTGCCCCCCTTAACATGCTTCAAAACTCACCAAATTTGACACACAAATAGAAAAAAGTGACCCAAAAACTTTAGTAAAAAAACCTAACCTCAAAAATCAAAATTGCGCTCTAGCGCCCCGTAGGAAGAAAACTGCCTGTAACTCCCACTAGGATAGTCGTAGAGACATGAAACAAAAACCTCTATGTAGGTCTCACTTAGACCTACTTTTTATTAATTAATTTCTTCGGGCATAAATCAACAGGAAGTTGGCAATTTCCCCTTCAAGACAAAAAATTACTAAAAACACTCATTTTTGCCTATTTGAGCTGTAATTTGACCCCCTTAAAATACTTCAAAACTCACCAAAATTCTCACACACATCGGGACTGGTGGAAATTGCCATCTAAAAAAAAAAACGAACCCCAAAACTCAAAATTGCGCTCTAGCGCAATTTTTGATTATAACAGAGACACAACTGCTCCTCAGAGGAAAACACAGACAAAACTGCTTGTAACTTCCGGTAGGAACGTCTTAGAGACATGAAACAAAAACCTCTACGTAGGTCTCACCTAGACCTACATTTCATAGATTGACATCCTTCAGCAAAAATCAACAGGAAGTTTGCTATTCCTCCTTCAAAACTAAATTTTTGTTACAACCGGTCACCAAACATCAAACGTTATCTCCTCTGAGCGCGTTTGTCGTTTCGGCTTCAAACTACTACAGGAGAGAGATTGAACCCTTCTGATTAAAAGTTGACGACGGCGTTTTGATTTTACGAGCCTTCAAAGACCCGCAGCACTAAAGCTGCTCCGCTGCTGTGATTTCACGCGCCTTCAAAGAAAACAACCACTGTGCCGCAACACCTAGGAAAAAAACACAGACACAACTTCCTCTAACTCCCAGTACGAATATCGTAGAGACACGAAACAAAAACCTCTATGTAGGTCTCACACAGGACTACCACTGGACAAAAGTATTGGGACACCTAGGACTAGCACCAACCAAAATGCGGACCCGACCAACGCTGCTTGCAGCTTTAATTTATTTTAAATTGCCTTTAAAATGTCTATTCTTGGTGTTGGGTTTTATCAAATAAATTTCCCCAAAAAATGTGAGTTATACTCCGGAGCGACTTATACTCCGAAAAATACGGTACTCTATTTTGCACCGTAATTTCAAGAGGTTATTTTTAAGTGTTGGATGTGAGTGTAAAATGTTGTTCATATTGTGTTTTTTCCACGGTTCTGTTGACATTTCCTTTTTTTTCTGCCTTGATAGCAGAGGGGATTACAATCAAAGGAAGGTTACATTTGAAACATAAATGTTTACATTTAATATGTTTCTCCTTGTCCTTATTAACAATCTGTCATAAAAAATATCCATAATTATCAATATCGCCCTATATTAAACGCTTATATCGTGATACAGTTTTCAGCCTTATCGCTCAGGCCTAATCGCAATACATCCCAATATCGCATTACTGTGTTGTATTGTGATACATATCGTACCGTGAGGTTCTTGCCAATAAACTTGTTATTTTTTATTATAGAAGCAAGGTTGGTTGCATGAACAAAGAAACTCGCGCTCTGGTAACCTAGCAAAACAGGAAGTGATCACTGAGCAATGGGAGGGACAAGCTAACAGCCAATCACGTAACAGTATCATGTTTGGTGGCGCCATATTGCTGTTGATTCTTTGCATGGAGTAAGAAGAGAAACTAAAACGAGTGCTGCAGAGAGTGAAGAACTTGTCAATAAAACAGGAAAAGACACTTTGACAATATGCCAGTTGTTTTTTTGTTTAAAATGGACTGTGGGTACCGCACTCACCTAATTAATTTTCTAACTTTGTTCGTTATCTAATCGGGTACACAAAACCAGGCAGGAACTAATGTGAAGGACTGTATGAATAAAATGAATTAAAATACATAACAAAGGTGCTACAAAAATAATAGTAATTTCCACCCATCCATTTTTTTAACTTGTCCCTACCGGTGTTGCGGGTAGGCTGGAATAAATAAATAAATCCCTGACTGGAACGATAGACAGAAGATCAACAATACTATTAAACCATGGACATGTAAATACACGGTTAATGCTTTCCAGCTTGGCGAAGATTAACAATGCTGTTGCTAACGACGCCATTGAAGCTAACTTAGCAACGGGACCTCACAAAACTATGATAAAAACATTAGCGCTCCACCTACGCCAGCCAGCCCTCATCTGCTCATCAACACCCGTGCTCACCTGCGTTCCAGCAATCGACGGAAGGACGAAGGACTTCACCCGATCATCCGTGAGGTCGGCGGCTAGCGTGTCTGCTATCCAAGTAAGTCCTCCTGGTTGTGTTGCTACAGCCAGCCGCTAATACACCGATCCCACCTACAACTTTCTTCTTTGCAGTCTCCATTGTTCATTAAACAAATTGCAAAAGATTCACCAACACAGACGTCCAGAATACTGTGGAATTTTGAGATGAAAACAGAGCTTTTTGTATTGTATTCAATGGGCTCCGAATACTTCCGCTTCAATTGTTGACGTCAGGCGCAAACGTCATCATATCGAAACGTTTTCAGCCGGAAGTTTGCCGGGAAATTTAAAATGTCACTTTATAAGTTAACCCGGCCGTATTGGCATGTGTTGCAATGTTAAGATTTCATCATTTATATATAAACTATCAGACTGCGTGGTCGCTAGTAGTGGCTTTCAGTAGGCCTTTAAATAATAACAGACCAAATTAAAAGTTACAACACTAACTTTCTGACACTAAACCTGCAAAAAAATAGTTAAATTTTCAAACTGTGCAATATTTTGTTGCACTTTAAGGTTGTTTTTTTACATACTCTATTTAGCACCTTAATTTTAAGAGGTTATTGTTAAGTGTTTGTTGTGATTGTAAAACTTTGTTCATATTGTGCTGGAGCCTATCCCAGCTGCACTCGGGCGGAAGGCAGGGTACACGCTGGGCAAGTCGCCACCTCATCTCAGGGCCAACGCAGACAGACAAGCATTCACACTCACAGACTAGGTTATTATACCCCTGTGTGGTGTTCATATTGTTGTTACTCAGCCAGTGTTTGTGGGTCTGATGGACCCGTTGCATTTTGTGGCTTCTAATGCCTCACAATCAAACACTTTTATGTTAAAATACTGACTTATCCCAAAAAACATTTGTAATGAAGTGCTTCGAGAGGCTGGTAAAGGAATACATTGTCTCCAGACTTCCCCCCACATTCGACCCATACCAGTTTGCTTGTCGCCCTAACCGCTCCACAGAGGACGCCATCTCCTCTGCACTCCACCTGAGCTTAGCACATCTGGAAGGAAAGGACACACACGTGCGGATGTTGTTTCTGGACTTCAACTCGGCATTCAACACCATCGTCCCGCAGCACTTGGTGAGCAAACTGGCCCCCCTTGGATTCAGTACCCCCCTATGCAACTGGCTGCCTGACTTCTTCACAGACAGACCCCAGTCTGTGAGAGTGGGCAACAACACCTCCAGTGCCATCTCCCTGAGCACCGGCTCCCCCCAGGGCGGCATCCTGAGTCCACTGCTGTTCACGTTGATGACTCGTGACTGCTGCGCCAGGTCCACTACTAACCACATTGTGAAGTACACGACAGTAGTGGGCCTCATCCGTGACAACAACGAAATGGACTACAGGGAGGAGGTGAAACATCTGGTTGACTGGTGCAGAACCAACAACCTGGTCCTGAACGTCGACAAGACCAAGGAGATCATTGTCGACTTCAGGAAGCACCAGTCCAGCCACGCTCCACTCTTCATCAACGGCACAGCGGTGGAGATGGTAAGCAGCACCAAGTTCCTGGGGGTGCAGGTAACTGACAATATGACCTGGTCCCTACACACCGGAGCTATTGTAAAAAGAGCTCAGCAGAGCATGCACTTTTTGCGTGGGATGAAAAGAGCACAGCTCCCTCCCCCCATTCTACAGAGGCACTATAGAGAGCCTACTGACCAATTGCATCTCTGTCTGGACTGGAGCCTGCAGTGCCTCAGACTGGAAGTCTCTGCAGAGAGTGGTGAGGACGGCGGAAAAGATCATCAGGACTCCTCTTCCTCCTATCCAGAAGATCGCAAAAATCCGCTGCCTGACCAGGGCTCAGAAAATCTGCAGAGACTCCTCCCAACCCCACCAAGGACTGTTTTCACTGCTGGACTCTAGAAAGAGGTCCGCAGCCTCCGTAGCAGAACCTCCAGGTTCTGTAACAGCTTCTTCCCTCAGGCCGTAAGACTCCTGAACGCATTATAATAATCCCCTCAATTCCCCCCAAAAATGGATGAACTCGCGGGAATATAAAGACAATATAACATTCATCCATAAACGTAGATGCATATGCAAAAGTGCAATATATTTATTTTTACAGTTATCTATTTATTTATATCTACACCTTATTGCTTTTTTATCCTGCACTGCCAACCAGCTAATGCAACGAAATTTCGTTTTTATCTGTACTGTAAAGTTCAAATTTGAACGACAATAAAAAGTAAGTCTAAGTCTAAGACCCACAAACACTGGCTGAGTAACAACAATATGAACGTTGCATGGAAATTTCTCTGCCAGTTTCTGCATCCCACAGGGATTTTTCTTTTGTGTTTCTGCACCTGCGGTTCTCACACAAGGTTGCAACATTGTTTGTCAACACTGTCTGCGCTCATTTTGTCGCACATTTATCCCTCTGATGTTCTGTGTAGCTACACTCTGTCCTCCCCGTCTAGGCCTTCTGTGTGTGTGTGTGTGTGTGTGTGTGTGTGTGTGTGTGTGTGTGTGTGTGTGTGTGTGTGTGTGTGTGTGTGTGTGTGTGTGTGTGTGGCGTGTGGTACACAAAAAATCAATTTCCACACTTCTATTAGCCTCGGGTCCAGTGGACCCCGGACATCTTATATGTAATAGAAATGTGTAGGGGGGGTGTATGGAGTGTGTTCATTAAATATGTATTCTTATATATGTTCTTTACAGAAAATAAGCCAAAGCCAGTGAGTCTCAGTTTGAAAAATTAATTAATTGTATAATTTTTCTTTTAATAAAAATCGAAAACGGGTCCCACAGACCCGAACACCACACAAGGGTTAAATAATAATTACTGTAATAAATATATTCATTTACATACTTAAATAATAACAGACCAAATTAAAAGTTACAACACTGTAACTTTCTGACACTAAACCTGCAAAAAATAGTGACATTTTCAAACTTTGCAATATTTTGTTGCACTTTAAGGTTGTTTTTTTTACATACTCTATTTTGCACTTTAATTTTAAGAGGTTATTGTTAAGTGTTTGTTGTGATTGTAAAACTTTGTTCATATTGTGTGTTTTTCCACGGTTGTGTTAACATTTCCTTTCTTTCCTGCCTTGATAGCAGAGGGGATTACAATCAGAGGAAGGTTACATTTGAAACTAAAGTGTTTACATTTAATATGTTTCTCCTGGTCATAAAAAATATCAATAATGATCAATATCGACCCAGTTTTCAGCCTTATCGCTCAGGCCTAATCGTAAAATATCCCAATATCGCATTACCGCGTTGTATCCACATCAACGACTTCACTATAAAAGTGGGTGACATTGTTATCACCAGGAAAGATGAGGTCACCTACCTAGGTTCCATACTAGAGGCTAATCTTTCCTGTGAAAAATGGCAACGAAGGTAATCAAAAAGGTCAACCAACGAACGAGATTTCTCTATAGAATCTCCTCTCTGGTCAACAAAAGCACCTTGAGGATTCTGGCGGGAACTCTCGTTCAACCCTTTTTCGATTACGCATGCACCTCCTGGTACCCTAGCACCTCCAAAACCCTCAAATCTAGTCAGATTACTTCTAGACCTCAACCCCAGATCACACCTCACTCCTACCCACTTCTTCAAAGTGGGCTGGCTAAGGGTGGAGGACAGAGTAAAACAACTTGCACTGAGCCTAGTCTATAAAATCCGCTACACCTCCCTGATACCGAAGTACATGTCAAACTACTTCCTTAACGTAAATGACCGCCATAACCACAACACCAGGGGGAGCTCCACTAACCACGTTAAACCCAGATTCCGAACTAACAAAGGTCTTAACTCATTCTCTTTCTATGCCACATCAATGTGGAATGCGCTCCCAACAGGTATAAAAGAAAGGGCATCTCTATCCTCCTTCAAAACCGCACTAAAAGTTCACCCCCAGGCAGCTACAACCCTAAACTAACACCCTCCCCGGATTGCTAATCATCAAATGTAAACAATCAAATGCAGATACTTTTTCTTATGCCTTCTGATCTCTCTCTCTCTCTCTCGCTCTCTTTCTCTCTCTCTCTCTATATATGTCCACTACTTGCTGTCCATATCCTACGCCCCCCCCTCCCCCTCCACACCCCTGATTGTAAATAATGTAAATAATTCAATGTGATTATCTTGTGTGATGACTGTATTATGATGATAGTATATATGATAGTATATATCTGTATCATGAATCAATTTAAGTGGACCCCGACTTAAACAAGTTGAAAAACTTATTCGGGTGTTACCATTTAGTGGTCAATTGTACGGAATATGTACTTCACTGTGCAACCTACTAATAAAAGTCTCAATCAATCAATCAATCAAAATGTAACATATTATGGTAAGAGTCATTCAAATAACTATAACATATAGAACATGCTATACATTTACCAAACAACCTGTCACTCCCGATCGCTAAATCCGATGAAATCTTCTTCCTCTGTGTCGCCTCTGGTATGCGCCCCGCTAGCGTCCTTTCTTTCTGCTGCTCGATTGCTGTTCTCTGCAGCATATTTCACTACGTCCAGCTTGTAATCTGCAGTATATGATTTATTTTTTGGTGCCATTTTTGTTCAGCCCTTCTCAGTTTTTATAAGTTACCGCCAATGATGAAATAATCAATTTTAATAGCTTCGGCAGTAGCATATAGCAGTTAGCATCCCATGACCCACAATGACCCTCCCTCACCGAATTGTTATTGGTTGACGTGTGTGTGACATTTGCTTCGTCTCTTCCGTGAATGAGCTAAATAATATTATTTGATATTTTACGGTAATGTGTTAATAATTTCACACATATGTCGCTCCGGAGTATATGTCGCACCCACGGCCAAACTATGAAAAAAACTGCGACTTATAATCCGAAAAATACGGTACTCTATTTTGCACCTTCATTTTAAGAGGTTATTGTTAAGTGTTTGTTGTGATTGTAAAACTTTGTTCATATTGTGTGTTTTTCCATTGTTGTGTTAACATTTCCTTTCTTTCCTGCCTTGATAGCAGAGGGGATCATAATCAGAGGAAGGTTACATTTGAAACTAAAGTGTTTTACATTTAATATGTTTCTCCTGGTCATAAAAAAACATCAATAATCACCAATATCGACCCAGTTTTCAGCCTTATCGCTCAGGCCTAATCGTAAATTATCCCAATATCGCATTACCGCGTTGTATCGTGGTACACATCGTACCGTGAGGTTCTTGACAATAAACTTATTTTTTTAAAATTCTAGGAATCGTCACAATTTAGCTGCAAGCCTTTACTAGTTACGGGCGGGTTTATTTGTTAGTAAATCCGTGATTTAGCAGCATAATTGGACCGATTTCAAGCAGGCTAACACTTAGCAGGTCTTCCCATTCAAAACATTGCCTCTGCTAACAAACGTGAGTAGCATACTGAAGCTAGTGGGCTTAAAAACGGAGGCAGTCCAGCCTGGATGGACACAAAATAAGGTCACGGAGGCTCTAATAATGTTAACATTTCCTTAATTTAGAGGCAATAATTTGACTATTGATGTTTACCGCGTGTGACGAGGGCTGCTAGCCGATACTAGCTAGCGAGCTAAAAGCACACTAGCTTCCGTGGCTACAAAACATAAATAGTGCCTTTGTTTATTAAACTCTCGCTCCAAGCGCCGTCTGGTGGGTAAGTTTCCGGGACGCCGGCGTTTCCCATGTATAACAATGAGCTAGTTTTCCTAAAACCACTTAATTCATCATTTTCTGACCTGTTATCGCTGAAGCCGATTCCTTCAGTCTCCGCCTGGTCCGCCATTACAAGATCATGTAAAAGGCGTCTCTTCCTGGAAACGCCCCTAAATGGTTGTCAAGTTTTTCTATTGGGTGAACACACTGTCAATCACGTGCAGTGGGAGCGCTGATTGGTCGGCGGAGTCCTATGCGGTTGAACATTGGCTCAAACGTGTCACGGCGTCTTTGTTTAGTCCAGGGGTCACCAACCCGCGGCTCTTTAGCGCCGCCCTAGTGGCTCCATGGAGCTTTTTCAAAAATGAATGGAATTGGACAAAAAAAATGGGGTGACAAATGTTTTTTGTTGCAATATGGTTTCTGTAGAAGGACAAAAACGACACACACCTTCCTAATTGTTAGAAAGCCCACTGTTTAATACGAACCCCGTTTCCATATGAGTTGGGAAATTGTGTTAGATGTAAATATAAACAGAATACAATGATTTGCAAATCCTTTTCAAGCCATATTCAGTTGAATGCACTACAAAGACAACATATATGAAGTTCAAACTCATTAGCTTTATTTTTTTTTTGCAAATAATAATTAACTTAGAATTTCATGGCTGCAACACGTGCCAAAGTAGTTGGGAAAGGGCATGTTCACCACTGTGTTACATGGCCTTTCCTTTTAACAACACTCAGTAAACGTTTAGGAACTGAAGAGACACATTTTTGAAGCTTCTCAGGTGGAATTCTTTCCCATTCTTGCTTGGTGTACAGCTTAAGTTGTTCAACAGTCCGGGGGTCTCCCTTGTACTATTTTAGGCTTCATAATGCGCCACACATTTTCAATGGGAGACAGTCCTGGACTACAGGCAGGCCAGTCTAGTACCCGCACTCTTTTACTATGAAGCCACGTTGATGTAACACGTGGCTTGGCATTGTCTTGCTGAAATAAGCAGGGGCGTCCATGGTAACGTTGCTTGGATGGCAACATATGTTGCTCCAAAACCTGTATGTACCTTTCAGCATTAACGGTGCCTTCACAGATGTGTTAGTTACCCATGTCTTGGCCACTAATACACCCCCATACCATCACACATGCTGGCTTTTCCACTTTGTGCCTAGAACAATCCGGATGGTTCTTTTCCTCTTTTGTCCGGAGGACACGACGTCCACAGTTTCCAAAAACAATTTGAAATGTGGACTCGTCAAACCATAGAACACTTTTCCACTTTGTATCAGTCCATCTTAGATGAGCTCAGGCCCAGCGAAGCCGACTGCGTTTCTGGGTGTTGTTGATAAACAGTTTTCGCCTTGCATAGGAGAGTTTTAACTTGCACTTACAGATGTAGCGACCAACTGTAGTTACTGACAGTGGGTTTCTGAAGTGTTCTTGAGCCCATGTGGTGATATCCTTTACACACTGATGTTGCTTGTTGATGCAGTACAGCCTGAGGGATGGAAGTTCACGGGCTTAGCTGCTTACGTGCAGTGATTTCTCCAGATTCTCTGAACCCTTTGATGATATTACGGAGCGTAGATGGTGAAATCCCTAAATTCCTTGCAATAGCTGCTTGAGAAAGTTTTTTCTTAAACTGTTCAACAATTTGCTCACGCATTTGTTGACAAAGTGGTGACCCTCGCCCCATCCTTGTTTGTGAATGACTTTTATACCCAATCATGGCACCCACCTGTTCCCAATTAGCCCGTTCACCTGTGGGATGTTCCAAATAAGTGTTTGATGAGCATTCCTCAACTTTATCAGTATTTATTGCCACCTTTCCCAACTTCTTTTTCACGTGTTGCTGGCATCAAATTCTAAAGTTAATGATTATTTGCAAAAAAAATAAAGTTTATCAGTTTGAACATCAAATATGTTGTCTTTGTAGCATATTCAACTGAATATGGGTTGAAAATGATTTGCAAATCATTGTATTCCGTTTATATTTACATCTAACACAATTTCCCAACTCATATGGAAACGGGGTTTGTATGTTTTGTGTTCATGCTTCACAGATGAGAGTATTTGGCGAGCGCTGTTTTGTCTTACTAATTTCAGCAGCCCTTGAACTCACCGATGTGTGGACTGTGACTCAACAGTTTTATGTGTATAACTTTCTCCGATGCTGCCACAGAAAGACGTGTTTTATGCCACTCCTTCTTGGTCTCATTTTGTCCATCAAACGTTTTATGCTGTGCGTGAATGCACAAAGGGGAGCTTTGTTGACGTTATTGACTTGTTGGGAGTGCTAATCAGGCATGAATGCAAGCTAACAGATGCTAACATGCTATTTAGGCAAGCTGTATGTACATTTTGCATCATTATGCCTCGTTTGTAGGTATATTTGAGCTCATTTAATTTCCTTTATTTATGTCCTCTGTGTATTTCATTTATTTTTCCATGTTTCATGACACATTACTGTATATGTATGTAATATTGGCTGCATTTCTGTTTGTGTGCCATGTTCAGTGTTTCCCATAAACTGCCAAGATACCTGTGGCGGTGGGGGCGTGGCTATGGGCGTGGTCACCATGACATCATCGAGTAATTTGCATAATTTACTACAATGATATGATTTTCTCTAAAAAGGCTAAAAAAATGTATACTTACTAATTAATAATAACAGTTTTGTTTTAAACATCCATCCATCCATTTTACAATATAATTATAACACTTTATGTACATATTTATGTACAGATTTGAACAATAAGTTATTCACTGAAATATATTAATTGTGGTTCTTACAAAAAATATATATTATAAAATATAAAAGCTAAAATGTCTCTTAAAGCTCTGCCCCTTTAATTAGTGCATACTAAATAATGTAACTTTAGCCTACTACTACAAGCATATTATTTACCAGCAACATAAAGTGAAACAGAGGCAGAGGTGTCCTGCCACAGTCAGTAACAAATAAACAGAAAACAGTAGTGGTGGTAGATAGACACAAAGCTTCATCCAACATCTGATCCACTGAACAAAGAGCTCCAAAAATCTCTATCCTACTCTTCTCTTTTGTAAAGTAAATCTGAACAGCCGATATGGGCGTCTACATCAACTATATGATTTGCCTGAGAAGCTGGACAGGACAAAAATAAATAAATAAATAAATAAAAAAAATTTGAAAAAAAAAAAAAAAATTTTGTGGCGGCCTTAATTCTTTCGTGGCGGGCCGCAACAAATAAATGAATGTGTGGGAAACACTGATGTTGTTCCAGACCACAGCAAACTTTACCCATCTTGCAAAGATTGTAATAAATCCATTAGAAGAAGACGGCCTGTCGTTTCCTTTAACTTGGACAAAAACATCTATACCTTTGGCCATTTTAAGACAGTGATTTCCAGGAGTTATCTCAGCCTCTGAGAAGTTTTACTAATGTTTTCCAATGTTGTAAAAATGTGTAGAATAAATATTAAATTTCAACATTTCTGTCAACGAAGATTTGTGTCAGCCTGCGACACATAGTGATTTTGATAGTAGGCTAATATAGCTAATTAGCCACTTGTTGCTATCATTATAACACTTATATAAGTCTTTTAATTTTTTGCAGCTCCAGACTGATTAACTTTTTTGTATTTGTGGTCCAATATGGCTCTTTCAACATTTTGGGTTGCCGACCCCTGGTTTAGTCACTGTTTACCTTTTTTCTCTCTTTTCATTCATGATCCACCAATAAACAATACTGACTTCTTATTGTTATAATTTAATACAACGGAGGGACAAACTACAGAAAATATACAATAAAGAAAAACAAAAACATGATTTGCGTCAACTGAACAATGTAATCGGTAGCGCTCCTGTATGAAGAGAAGTAAATTAATACGAAACTAAAATCTATGGAGTAATTTTTTTTTGAGAGTAACAAAATAAAGATTTGGTCATTTTGGAGCACATTGTCTCAAGAGTGACAACAAGCTCTGCTTAGTTGTGACTACACACATACACTTTAATACACACACTCTTGCACTCTTACAGCACACACCAATCTCCTTTGGGTCCATCTCTCCAAAAAATCGATTTACATCCGAATCACGATTCTTAATTCATCCCGATTCTAAATCCATTTGTCATTTTCAAAAATCGATTAAAAAAGGCCATCTCTATGCAACCGGAAGGAGCATTTTTAGCCCGTTTTGAAAAAGTTTCCTCCTAATTATATTAAATAATACATTGCAAAAATCTATTTAAATCGAGAATCGTGTTGAATTGCGAATCAATTCTCAATCAAATAGTCACCCCAGAAATGGGAATCGGATCGAATCGTTAGATGCCCAAAAGAGTCACACCCCTATTGTCTGTTTTTGAGTGCAATGACAATAGGGGTGCACAAAAAAAAATCACGATTGTTATTTATCCTGATTCTAAATAAATGTACTACTTTTAAAAATCTAATTAAATTAATAAGAAATCATTTTGAAAAATACAAAAATATATATTGAAAACCATGTTAAATTGAAATCGATTCTGAATCAAATCGGAACCCCAGGAATGGAATCGTAACGTTAGGTGCCTAAAGATTCCCAGGCCTAAAGTCTATGTTTTTGAGTGCAACATCCGGGTACTGACAGTAGGGGGGCACAAAAAAAAAATCAAAATCAAAAATTGACTCCCATCCAAATCGCAATTCTTATTCATCACGATTCTAAATCAATTTATTATTTAGAAAAATCGAATTCCAACAAAGAAACACTTTTTTTTTATTCAATTGAAAATCGGATTAAATGGAGAATCGACTCTGGATCAAATCATCACCTCCGAAAAAACGGACCGACTTGTTGGGTGCCCACAGATTCACACCCTTAATGTCTATGTTTTTCAGTGCAACATCCGGGTACTGACAGTAGGAGGCGCACAAAAAAAATTAAATAATCAATTCCCGTACGAATCGCGATTCTTAGGCATCGCGATCCTAAATCAATGTTATTTTCAAAAATCAAATCCAAATAAAGAAGTTTTGTTTTTTTTCCATTAAATTGAAAATCATGTTGAATCGAGAATCGACTCGGAATCAAATCATCACCCGCTTGTTAGGTGCCCAAAGATCCACACCCTTAATGTCGATGTTTTTGAGTGCAACATCTTGTGCACACAAAAAAAAATAATTCCCATCCGAATCGCGATTCTTATTCATCTCGATCCTAAATCCATTTAATATTTTCAAAAATCTCATTCAAATAGGGCTGCAACTAACAACTAATTTGATAATCGATTAATCTGTCAATTATTACTTCGATTAATAATCGGATAAAAGAGACAAACTACATTTCTATCCTTTCCAGTATTTTATTGAAAAAAACACAGCATACTGGCACCATACTTATTTTGATTATTGTTTCTCAGCTGTTTGTAAATGTTGCAGTTTATAAATAAAGGTTTATTTAAAAAAAGAAATAAAAAAAAAAGAGCCTCTGCGCATGCGCATAGCATAGATCCAACGAATCGATGACTAAATTAATCGCCAACTATTTTTATAATCGATTAGTTGTTGCAGCCCTAAATTCAAATAAAGAAAATAATCCAAAATCTAATTCAAATAGGGCTGCAACTAACAACTAATTTGATAATCGATTAATCTGTCAATTATTACTTCGATTAATAATCGGATAAAAGAGACAAACTACATTTCTATCCTTTCCAGTATTTTATTGAAAAAAACCCAGCATACTGGCACCATACTTATTTTGATTATTGTTTCTCAGCTGTTTGTACATGTTGCAGTTTATAAATAAAGGTTTATTTATTTAAAAAAAAAAAAAAAAAAAAAAAGCCTCTGCTAGATCCAACGAATCGATGACTAAATTAATCGCCAACTATTTTTATAATCGATTAGTTGTTGCAGCCCTAAATTCAAATAAAGAAAATAATCCAAATATGCGTTAAATTGAGACCCGAATCTGAATTGGAACATTACTCCAGGAATCGGATCGACTCGTTAGTGGCCCAAAGATTCCCACCCCTAGTCGCTGATCCACATCATGATGTCCACGGTCTTTCCTTGTCTGTGTGGTTCTGCCGAGTCCACAGTGAGGAGGGAAACCGGCAAAGTGTTTGTAGCAAAGTCTGAACACGTCCGAGTGGGAAAATACTCACACGTGTTCATGATGGAGCGGCATTTGAAGTTCATGTTGGTGAAGTCCTCCTGAGCGGTGTGGAGTCAAATGTGGTTCTGGAACACGGACCGGTACCCACCATTCTGGTCCGCTGGACGCCCCGGGACCCCCACCAGAGATACATGCAAGTCCTGACTGCACACACACACACTTGTTCATTTTCCGAAATTGCCAAAGCTAGAAAAGGCATCTTGTTTGGCTGGAACAACGCCCGGCGTTCCCACGCCGTTCATCCCGCCCATCATGGCGGGAGCAGACACGCCCATATTCATGCTCATGTTCATTCCCATCATGCCGGCGTTAACCGGAAACGTGCCCATTCCGACGGGACCCGAGGTCACGTGACCGGCCAGAGGTCCGACGGGGGTGGCGTGCGGCGGCGGCGAGCTGAGGTTGAGTCCCCCAAAGTTCTGGGCCATCAGGGCGACGGGAGGCGCTCCTGCAAAGACGCACAACGGGATGGGAGGAGTCGCCACTCTGCTGGAGGCCTAGAAGCTAGCAGCTGGTTGCCTAGCAACACCCGGGACACGTTACCTTGTGGCTGGAGGATGTTGTTGAGCGTGGCCTGGGACTTTGTGGGAAGGTGGCTGGATGATAAGAAGTCCAGGCTGATGTTGACCGACGGGTCGGACCAGGTGGACCCCAAAGACCCCGGACCCGCCATCCCGACCTGTTGCTTAAGCCCGGCGGGCAGCTGCTGACACACGAGACCTCCCAAACTCTGAGGGGAAACACGTTGAAGTTTTACAGCATAGAACAGGGGTGTCCAAACTTTTTCCACCAATGGCCGCATTTTGAAAAGTCAAAGTATGCAGGGGCCATTTCGATATTTTTCAATTTTGTAAGAAAAATACATAAATCAATCAATCAATCAATGTTTATTTATATAGCCCTAAATCACAAGTGTCTCAAAGGGCTGCACAAGCCACAACGACATCCTCGGTACAGAGCCCACATACGGGCAAGGAAAACTCACCCCAGTGGGACGTCAATGTGAATGACTATGAGAAACCTTGGAGAGGACCGCATATGTGGGTAACCCCCCCCCCCCCCCCCCTCTAGGGGAGACCGAAAGCAATGGATGTCGAGTGCTATATGCCAGTGGTCCCCAACCACCGGGCCGTGGCCCGGTACCGATTGGTACCGGGCCTCGCAAGAAATTTAATTAAAAAAAGAAAAAAAATAATAATAATTTTTTTAAAAAAAATTAAATCAACATAAAAAACACAATATATACATTATATATCAATATAGATCAATACAGTCTGCAAGGATACAGTCCGTAAGAACACATGATTGTATTTCTTTATGAAAAAAAAATTAATAAAAAAAATTAATACCCCCCCCCCGGTCCGTGGGACAAATTTTCAAGCGTTGACCGGTCCCCAGCTACAAAAAGGTTGGGGACCACTGTTGTAGGTGACCAAGTATATTATTATTAATTGGAACATTTCAGCTTTTTCTCATTCCTGTAATATTCCACTTTCCTTTTATTTCATATAAATATTTTCATCATATTTATCATTTTCGCTCTTGTTGCATCATGCTGTATGCTCGTTTTAATTGTGGCGTTTATATTTTAACCATGTGAAGCACTCTCTCTGTGAGAAGTATAATACGAATACAAATTTACTTGATTTACAGTCAGATCTTTTGCTCTTTTTTTTTAATTTTTATTTTTTACATTTTTACTGTTATTTGTTCCCTAAAATATGCTGCGGGCCCCTACTGTCAAAATAATAATAGCAATAAAAATAATAGTACAATTTTGTCTGTCCAAAAATATTAATGTTCAGTTCAGTTTACGACGTCCTCAACACTACGCGAGGAGGCCTACCATTCAAGATAAGCCTGAGCCCGAGCCTGTGCTACAGTGCTAAAGGTAATCAGCATAAGATGCCTCCTTTCTCTACGGAAGATTACCACAAACTGCTAAAGAAGATTTTACTGTTGGAAATAAAAATGAATCGGTTGGAAGTGAATTTAGAAGTGAATGGACAATGTGGCTACAACACCACTCTAGCACTCCTGTCGACTGAAAACACTGGACAGCACCATGCTACAACCCAGCTAACTAGCAACAATGAAGCTACGAAGAAACGGGAGGTCCCTGTAGAGGGTAATAAATCTACCAGTGAAAATCCTCCCTGGAACACACTTGGTGCAAAGCCAAAGAGAAGACCACCTCCCTGCGACAAGGGAGAATGGATATCTGGCAGGACCCAGCGCCCCGATATCTCTGATCTGACCGGCTGGCCTGCGCTACCATCTTCAGCCAGGCATACTGCGTCATCAACTCCACTGCCACGTAGGACACAGCAGCGGACAGCTGAGAAGAGGAGAACTACCAATAAACCTCCCCAGCAAGCAAGTGTCCAACTAAAGAACAGGTTTGCCCCACTGTTGATGGACAATGGATCCCCCTCTGATTGCCTGAATAACCCACCATCACCACGCAGAAGGGTAAGACCTGCTAACTTTACACCACAGAGAAAGCTAACGAGAGCTCCTGAAAATCTGATTGTGGGGGACTTTTCTGTAAAAGATATGAAAAGCAATAATAACACCAAAGTACTCTGCTTTCCGAAGGATATGGTATCTGACATGGAAAAAAGAATCCTGGAAATTGTCGCTGCACACCCAAATGTGAAAAATATCATCCTGCACATTGGTTTTAATGACATTGTAAAACAACAATCAAGAGAGCTGAAAGAGCACTTCAATAAACTCTTTGAAACAGTCAGCGCTGTGAATGCTGACGTTTTTATCAGTGGTCCTCTACCCCCAATCAGGAGAGGAGCTGAGAGATTCAGTAGACTTTACTCGCTGAATGAGTGGCTATCAAGTGCACTTCTTGCTCGTTCAATGCATTTTATTGACAATTTTAGCTTTTTCTGGGACCGCAGGCATCTTTTTAAGGCAGACGGACTTTGCCTGAATAAGATGGGAGTAAAGCTATTCATGAACAACATGTTTCACTTCCTGCATCTTGCATCTATCATCACTGCCAAGGACAAGAGACAAGAGGAGCCACCGAGGAAGGAAGACACAACACAGCCTATCAGGAACGTCGAAGGAGGACCGCCACCGCAAAAGGAGAACGTCGACCATGAGATACACCAGAGCAAAGAGGAGAGGTGTCTATCCTCCTCTACCGCCCCTCCCTCCATTCTGAATGCATGTGAAGATCCCTCCCCCACATCCCCCAAGCCATCCACGTCTCCATCTTTCTCCCTCCCTCAAGTAGACCTTTCTCCCCCCTTCTCCCCCTTGGAGTTCCGGGAGCTACCCCCACTCACGCCCCACCCTACTCAGATTTTTACCCCCCTAGATCATCGCTCACCTCCACCACCCCCTCCACGAAGGCGTGCTCCACAACCCCCCAGCCATACTTCACCTTTCTCACGCCAACCCCTTACACGCCCTCAACGTCCACCTTCAGTAGTTCGTCCCAGCTCTGACGCTGCTCACTCCCCCTCCCCCTTACGGCAAACCCCGCCTCGCCCTGACAGCAGTCCTGAATATTTCTGATACAGAAAAGGGTTCAGCAGTAGACCACATTATCAGCTGGGCCCAAGGTTGCCTACATCAAATCATGGCACCTTCTACATCCCTGTTGTGACTACCAAGAGAGTAAACATTGGGAAACTTAGCCACCCTGCTAACCTAAACAATCTCATTCCTATTATCTCCAAATCAAAGCCAACATCGAAGCCTGTCAATAACACCATCAGGATGGGTCTGCTCAATGTCAGGTCTCTGAATAGCAAATCATTTTTAGTCAATGATTTTATTAGCACTTCTAAACTTGACTTTATGTTTTTAACTGAAACATGGCTGGAACAAAATAACAGTGCAAGCATTCTGATCGAGACAGCACCCCCCAACTATAACTTCATTGATATATGTAGATCGGGGAAAAGAGGTGGAGGGGTTGCTGCTATATTTAAAAACATGTTTCAGGGGAAACAGATGTCACTCGGTGAGTTTACATCATTTGAATACCTGTGTGCTGTGTTGAAATGCTCTCCCAAAATTCTCTTGTTAATTATCTACAGGCCACCTAAATATTCTGCAAATTTTTTTGATGATTTTACTGAACTATTGTCTAGCATCTCCACTGACTTTGACTGCCTGGTTATAACTGGTGATTTTAATTTTCATATTGACGATTTAAATGACAAGGGCGCAAAAGAACTTTTTACTATTTTAGACACATTTGAACTGTCTCAACATGTGAAAGAGGCTACACATTATAAGGGACACACCCTGGACCTGATTATCACAAAAGGTCTCAATGTTTCTGATGTTCTTGTGATTGATCCTTCATTGTCTGATCATTTCTGTGTTTTCTTTAATATTTCTGTAATTCCGGACACACAAACAGAATCAAAGAATGTCAAAAAGCGGTACATAAATGAACATGCTAATGTCCTCTTTAAAAACGCCATCTCCTCACTACCACCTCTAAACCCATGTCATGCTGATGATCTTGTAAGCAACTTTAATTCCAAAATTGTGAATATCATAGATATCATTGCACCTGTTACAGTTAAAACGATTTCTGGCAAGCAAAAGGCACCCTGGAGAAAATCTGCTGCTGTAACAGCCCAGAGAAGAGAGTGCAGGAAGGCTGAACGAATCTGGCGGAATACAAAACTTCATATTCACCATGACATCTATAAAGAGAGCCTCCAGGCCTACAATTTAGTCTTAAAAAGTGCTAGAGAAACATTCTTCTCCAATATCATAAACAGCAACACAAATAAGGCCAAAACCCTATTCACAATCGTTGACAGACTGACTAAACCCCCAACACAAATACCAGCCGAACTCCATTCCACGCAGAAATGCAATGACTTTGCATTCTTTTATACTGATAAAATTGAAGGCATCAGACGCACCATCAATATCTCAAGTAAAAAAGTTGGATCACCACCCCATTTAGGCAAAAGTAACACAGCAATGATGGCAAGCTTTAATGCCATAGACTCTAAAACTCTAGTGGAAACGGTGACAGCTCTAAAGTCATCCACCTGCTGCCTTGATGTTTTACCTACCAACTTCTTTAAGAATGTTTTTGACTGCCTATCAACAGACATCTTGCAAATAATTAATAATTCTATTAAATCGGGCAATTTCCCGAAGGCTTTCAAAACTGCAGTCATTAAACCTCTTCTAAAAAAGCAGAGCCTAGATGCCTCTGTTATCAACAACTACAGACCAATTTCAAATCTACCATTCATAAGTAAAATAATTGAGAAAGTTGTCCTCCAACAACTAAATCACTTCTTGGCTTCTACTGGCTGCCACAACAACTTCCAGTCAGGATTTCGACCTCTTCATAGCACAGAGACGGCCCTTCTTAAAGTTATAAATGACATCCGTCTAAACACAGACTCTGGCAAAACTTCAGTATTAATGCTTTTGGACCTCAGTGCTGCATTTGACACTGTCGACCACTCAATACTTTTGGACAGGTTGGAAAACTGGGTGGGGATCTCAGGCACAGTTTTAAGCTGGTTCAAGTCATATCTACAAGATAGGAACTATTTTGTTTCCATTGGTGACTTTGTATCAGAACCAACCAACGTAACGTGTGGAGTCCCCCAAGGTTCAATCTTGGGGCCGACTTTATTTAACATCTATATGCTCCCACTAGGACAAATCATGCAAAATAATAACATTGACCATCATTGCTATGCCGATGACACCCAAATCTATGTAGCGCTATCACCAAATGACTATCGCCCCATAGATCTTCTGTGCCAGTGCATTGAGCAAGTCAAACACTGGATGTGCCAAAATTTCCTACAACTAAATGAAGATAAAACTGAGATAATTGTTTTTGGTGCTAAAAAAGAAAGGTTTAAAGTCATCCAACACCTTAAATCACTGTCCCTGAAAACCTCAAATAAAGCCAGAAATCTTGGGGTTATTTTAGATTCTGATTTACATTTCGACAGTCACATCAAATCAGTAACAAAATCGGCCTACTATCACCTCAAAAATGTAAAAAGACTTAGAGGGCTCATGTCAGCTCAAGACTTAGAAAAACTTGTACATGCCTTTATTACCAGTAGGCTAGACTATTGTAATGGTCTCCTTGCAGGTCTTCCCAAAAAAACTGTCAGGCAGCTACAGCTTGTTCAGAACGCTGCTGCTAGAGTTCTAACAAAGACCAAAAAATGTGAGCACATTACACCAATTCTTAAATCCTTACATTGGCTCCCTGTACATCAGAGAATAGATTTCAAAATCCTCCTGCTCACATATAAATCACTACATGGTCTAGGGCCCAAGTATATCACTGATATGCTCCCACTATATACGCCCTCTAGATCACTAAGATCTTCTGAGACCAATCTGTTAGCGGTTCCAAGAGTAAACTCAAATCAAGGGAGATCATCATTCAGTCACTATGCAACACATAGCTGGAATAAACTTCCTGAAGATGTCAGACTCTCCCCAACTCTCACTACTTTTAAAACTAGACTGAAGACTTTTATGTTCACCTTAGCTTTCAGCTAAATCTTTTAATCTTTTAACTTTTAACGTCTGCACTGTTTTTATTTTTATTGTCTGCATTTTAATTTTGCTTTTATTTTCTTTCATTTCACTTTGTTGTCTGTGAAGCACTTTGAGTCTGCCTTGTGTATGAAAAGCGCTATACAAATAAAGTTGCCTTGCCTTGCCTTGCCTTTAGGGCTGCAACAACTAATCGATTAAATCGATTATAAAAATAGTTGGCGATTAATCTAGTCATCGATTCGTTGGATCTATGCTATGCGCATGGGCCATTTTTATTTTTTATGTTTTTTTAATAAACCTTTATTTATAAGCTGCAACATGTACAAACAGCTGAGAAACAATAATCAAAATAAGTATGGTGCCAGTATGCTGGTTTTTTTTCCCAATAAAATACTGGAAAGGATAGAAATGTAGTTTGCCTCTTTTATCTGATTATTAATCGATTAATCGAAGTAATAATCGACAATCAAATGAATCGTTAGTTGCAGCCCTAGTTCAGTTACACATTTAACAGTGTTTATTTTTGTTGTAATTTTTCAAACTAATTAACATACTGTTAACATACCGTATTTCGTTGAATAGCCGCAGGGGCGTTAATTAATTTAAAACCTCCTGTCACACCTGCGTTTACCGGAAACCGGCGGGATGGCCGTGCATGCGGTAATTATTTTAAAACCTCTTCTCACTCCGGCGTTTACCAAGAAGAATCCATAAAATTTAGACATGCGCTTTGAGTGTGATGTAAGCATACCATCATGAAAAGCACATTTAATTAAAAAAAACGTTATTATGGTCTTACCTGTACTTATAAATGGAGTCCATTTGCAGCTCCTTCTGACCAAAAGCATCGATAACTTGTTTATAGAAGTCTTCATTATTTTCTTTTTTCCGTTTTAAAAGTCTCTGTCTCGATGGAGATATTCCTTTAATTATTACCTCCTGCTTCCATTGAAAGTCCAGTTTAGAAAACTGTTTTATTTTAGATACTGGTATGTAATCCTCCATGTTAGAAGGAAGAAAAAAAATCTCTTGCTGCGTGTGTTCACTTCTTCTGCAGTACCGGAAGTCGCAAGAAGGATCACTAGCGCGGCAGCGCCCTCTACCACCAGGAGGCGGGAGTCATTTAATGACTTATACAGTATTTCACACACGCAGCTACGGTATATTAATAAAACATAGCTGCTTACTGTTCTCTTTAGCATACTGTACCGGTATTCAATAGCTTGGACCTTAAATCCTACTGAAAAGCTCTTTATCTTTTTTCCTTTGTGCGATTGTAAACTACTGAAAGCAGCTTCCTCCATTTTGAAAATGAGGACAGATGCGTCACTCGTGACGTAACGAATTTGACCCGGTGGAAGTTCTAGCCATATGCTAAATATTTTGCGAAACGAGTTTGACCCGGTGAAAATTATAGACATGCGATAATAAAATTAATATTTTGCGAAACGAATTTGATCCGGCTTCAATAATAAACCGGCGATAAGGCCAAGCATGCGTTAATTATTTTGAGAAACGAGTTTGACCCGGCAGTAATTCTAGACGTGCGAATACTATATTCCCTGCGCCAATTCAAGGAAATACGGTAACAGTATTATTTATATTTTTTAATTAACTAAACTTTGTTATATTTTTAATCAATTTAATGTTAATTTTGAAAGCTTCTAATATTTTAGATTAGAGGCGTCTGAACCTATTTCTACCAAGTCGAAAAGTCGAAGTATGTTGGGACCATTTTGATATTTTTTATTTTGTAAAAAAAATAAAAGAAAAAAAAGTTATATATACAGTATATATTTAAAGACAAAACTGAGCATCAACTCTGTGTTATAGATATATATATATAGATATATATATATAAAATATATATATATATATGTATATATATATATAAAAAATATACTAATATTAGTATAATATTAATTTGAACGTTTGAGCGTTTTCTCATTCCTGTAATATTCCATTTTCCTTTTAGTTCATATAAATATTTTTATAATTTTATTTGCAATGTCTCTGTTGTGAAGCACTTTGCGAGCTCGCTCTGTGAGAAGAGCAATATAAATAAAATTTACTTTACCTACATTTTCAATTTTGGCTTTTTTTTTTTCCAAGGGGGCCATTTTGATAAAAAGAAGAAGCTAAAAACAGATGTAAATATTTAAAGACAACTTTGTGTTGTAAGTAACCAAGTATAATAATATTATTACTTTGAAAATGTTAGCTTTTTGTCGTTATATTCCTATTTTTTAAATCTTTTTCCTTACATAGTCAAATGGACACCACTGGCATAGAAGTTGAAACACGAGAGGACTCACCTGCTGGGAACGAGAGAGCGGCATGGTCGACATAGCAACAGATGCCCCGCCCACAGAGAAGGTCAAACTCTGAGAGGCGCTCAGCGCGGCGTTGCTCAGCGGCGGGTTGACTCCGCCCATCAGGTCAAAGAGCTCAGCCGAGGGAGGGACAGGGGCAGGGTTGGAGCCAGGTGCCGACTGGATGCTGCCAAACAGGTTGGCGACCGGCTGGGAGGAGGCGGAGCTTGATGAAGGCGGGGGGTTGGAGAAGGTGCTCCAGTCTCCAAATTCAGCGTTGCCATTGGCCGGCGCCGCAGCTAGTCACGTGACAGACGTCAGGAGTTGGTGAAAAGTTACGTTAAAGAATCATACGAGTCAAGAAAAGTCTTTACTGGCCGACGCCGCTGGCGAGGAGAAGTCGGCGAAGGCGTCGATGAGGTCGGAGCTTCCACCTGGCGACGCGTGCACACGGTCACACACTTCGCCGGAAGACACTCTCTTTGTGTTGTTACCTGCTGCAGAGCCCTGATTGGACGACGGATCGATGACCAGCAGGTCGGCCAGACCGCCGCCGGGCGACTTCCTCGCGGATGACTTGAGGAAGGACCAGAGAGAGGGCGGGGTTAAAGGCGATTGAGGGGAAGGGAAAAGAGCGAGCGTGCGGCGAGCACCTCTTCCTCAGCGCTCCTGTCTCCGGTGTAGTGGGCGGCCGCGCCAAGGTCCAAAGTCTTGGTGCCGGTGCCGCCGCTGCGCTTGCGTGTGGTAGTTGTGGTGGTCTCCGTGGCCTGCGTGATCTGGATGCTCTTGGTCGTCACCGTCTCCTCCTCGTCTTTAAACTCCAGGGCGTCCTGGCGACCGTTTCTGGACGCCCTGTCCTCCTCGTTGTCGCTACGGCAACCACAGGAAGCGACACGTAGGACTCGGCGCCGGAAGGAGCCGCGCGGGAGGAATGCGCTTACCTGATCCTGTCGGGGGACTCGTCTCGCTCCTTCTTGCGGAACTTGCTGAGCGTGTCGTCGATGGTGCTGCCGATCTTCTCGCTGATCTCACCCAGCTTCTCGCTGAAGGGGAACGCCGCCCGGCTCTTGTCCCAGTCCTCGTCCCACTTGCTGCGCTCCAGCTCGGTGGCTGTGGGGAGGGGACACGCGAGGAGACGTGATGAGGCGGCGATGGGCGATGGAGGAGACGCACACCAGTGTTTCCCATAAACTGCCAAGATACCTGTGGCGGTGGGGGCGTGGCTATGGGCGTGGTCACCGTGACATCGAGTAATTTGCATAATTTACTACAATGATTTGATTTTCTCTAAAAAGGCTAAAAAAATGTATACTTACTAATTAATAATAACAGTTTTGTTTTAAACGTCCATCCATCCATCCATTTTACAATATAATTACAACACAATAAGTTATTCACTGAAATATATTTATTAATTGTGGTTCTTACAAAAATGATATCTTATAAAATATAAATGCTAAAATGTCTCAAAGCTCTGCCCCTTTAATTAGTGCATACTAAATAATTTAACTTTAGCCTACTACTACAACCATATTATTTACCAGCAACATAAAGTGAAACAGAGGCAGAGGTGTCCTGCCACAGTCAGTAACAAATAAACAGAAAACAGTAGTGGTGGTAGATAGACACAAAGCTTCATCAAACATCTGGGGCCGTACTTATCAAGCTTCTTAGAGTGCCATTTTACACTTAAGTCCTGAGAATTTGCGAAATTTAGTCCTACTCTCAAACTTAAGAATAAAAGCTTTTTATCAACGTTCTTAAGTCTAAGAATCACTCCTACTCTCCACGATATTTAAGAGACCTTCAGAGGTGTCTTAAGTGGTTAGGAGTTGCCAGCAGGGGATGGCACTGAGGCGAGAGAGACGTGCGCCAACGTTCAGGGAGCGGAACGATGTCCTGGATTTGTTTGATGACGAGCAGCTGATCAAACGGTATCGTTTAGACAGAGCGGGTATTATTTTTGTCACAGATTTAATACTTTTCGATTCCATGTTGATTTCTGCATGTGGCTGCAGTGGACTAGTATATATAGAGCCACCCACACCAGTTTCAAATTAGTTGCCTAATTAATGAATTGGAAAGAAAATGTTATGACAGTAGCGTATGTGTGTGGCCGTGAGGTGAGTGACGTCAGTGAGTGTGTGGGCGAGAGAAGAGAAGAGAGGGAGCGGTAGCGTGAGTGCCGGCGGGGACTAGTTTGTTTTGTATTATTTTGTAGTTTATTGTCAAAATATACACTCCCATTGTCCACTTAAATATTTCCAAGATATTTCTTTATTCTTAGACAACGGATTCCCTTCCGTGATTGGTCATTTCTATGGACACAGAAATGACGTCACCTAAAATTCCGTTTACGGCACATAGTAATGTCGTAATTCAGCTCTGAGTGTGACACTTAAGTTTCAGTCCTACACTTCGCTGAAAGTGTGAGTAAGACGCTTGGTAACCAACTTTTAAGTGCAGCTTTCAGCGAAGAATTTATTTACTCTTAAGTCAACTCTTAGCAGACTTCTTAGGAGTAATTCTGAGAAGCTTGATAAGTACGGCCCCTGATCCACTGAACAAAGAGCTCCAAAAATCTTGAACTTTAGACTGCCATCAGTTTTACTCCCTACACTTAACCATGTGTTTCCTACTGCCTGCAGACTTTGCACCCTTTGTTATATACACATGTTGTGTTTCTAATATAAATACATTTAATAAAGTCAAATACAAATAAGGCAACAAGAGAAGTATCCTACACTTCTCTTTTGTAAAGTAAATCTGAACAGCCTATATGGGCATCTACATCAACTATATGATTTGCCTGAGAAGCTGGACAGGACAAAAAATAAATAAAATAAATTATTATTTATTTATTTATTTTTATTTGTGGCGGACGTAATTCTTTCGTGGCGGGCCGCCACAAATAAATGAATGTGTGGGAAACCCTGCATACTCACAGTTCTTGAAGCTTCCTCCTCCTCCCATGCTGTTGGAGGACACGCCGATGTATTTGTCCTTGTTCTTCTTGGCCTTCTTCCGCTCCTCCCGGAGTCGGTCGTCGTCCTGGACGAACTCCACCATCTCCTTCACCTTCTGCCGCACGTTGACGCCTTGGTCTTTACCGTTCTCGTCTGTGCACAGCTTGGAGTGAGCGGTTTCCTGCCAGTGTTCCCTCCCGACGAGAATCTGGCCGAGACTCACCGAGGAAGTGGTAGTTCTCCAAAGACCTCAGGTCGTAGATGTGTTCTCTCGCGCTGGTCACCACTCTCTCGGACCCGTTCCTGATCAGGTAGGCCAGCAGCAGCAACGCCTGGCACGTCACAACAGAGCAAAACGGTCCCCGTCATCCAGCTACCGGATCTCATCGGGCGGCGTTCCTAATGAAATGGCCGCACCTTGTAGACGCGCCTCCAGTTCTTCTTGTTGTCTTTCAGCATCCTCGTCCACAGCATGTTCATCACCTCGGGGAACTGCTCGTACATGAAGGTGGATCTGCTCACATTCAGGTGACATGGACACTTTTTTTTTAAACGTATCATCATTTGTGAAGTTGCAGTGAAAGTGTGTTAGTGTCTGTGTGTGTTTTCACGAGGGTTGTCCCAAAACTAGAGATGTCCGGTAAAACGCGGACGTTGCGTCTCCCCTCTCCCCTCTCCCACACACAACACAGGAGTTGCAGCACAACTGCAGCATGAGAGGTTTACTGGCGACTCTTGATGACCTCATCAAACCGCCGCGAGCGCAGCATAACAACAACAAGAGTGTGTTGTTGCCGGTGCTGTAGCCGTGGCTAACAAGCGAGCTCCCTCGGTGACTGAATAACGACACCATGTCTATGGTTTGGGATAGGGCTGGGCGATATGTCGATATACTCGATATATTGCGGGTTTGTCTCTGTGCGATATAGAAAATGACTATATCGTGATATTCGAGTATACGTTCTCACGCAGTTGCTTTTAGCTGCGGGCATTACACTGCAGGCTCTTCTCACTCTTTCTTGTCTCTCCTTCTCACAGAGACGTAAAACAAGCGCGCCTTCTTACATACGTCACATAGAACGTCATATACGCCCACAGGAGCAGAGAGGTAGCGGCATGAGTAACGTTAGCTGCGGTGCGAGTGGTAATACGAGAGAAAGAAGGTGCGAATCTAGTAACAAATGAAGGAAGAATTAATTCCCAAGAAAAACATCGTCTGGCGGTGGTTTGGCTTCAAGCGGGAAGACGTCGAACAGACAACCGTAATATGTCAAGTATGCGGCAAAAGCGTACAAAAAGTAGCAGCTCTACTTATGTAGCATCATTTGAAAAGTCGCCTGCTAGAGAATGAAGAGTGCTTGAAACTCTGCATGTCAACATCTCCGTTTGGTGCCACACCAACAAAATGCCGAGGCAACCATTTCCACATCAGCACCGTATGAAAAAAATAGTCAACAGAAGGAGATAACGTCCGCAGGAACCTACCACATAGCGAAGGACGAACACTATTTGATTTCCTATTATGCAGCTCATTTTTATTTAACAGTTATTGAAATACATCATGCACAAAAGTGCACTTTATATGTTTTAAACTATTGTAGTGGCGTTCTGTACAAAAAGTGCACTTTAATTTAGGGTTGTTTTGATACGTCATCTTAGTGACATCATGCACAAAAGTGCACTTTATATGTTTTAAACTATTGTAGTGGCGTTCTGTACAAAAAGTGCACTTTAATTTAGGGTTGTTTTGATACGTCATCTTAATGACATCATGCACAAAAGTGCACTTTATATGTTTTAAACTATTGTAGTGGCGTTCTGTACAAAAAGTGCACTTTAATTTAGTGTTGTTTTGATACGTCATCTTAGTGACATCATGCACAAAAGTGCACTTTATATGTTTTAAACTATTGTAGTGGCGTTCTGTACAAAAAGTGCACTTTAATTTAGGGTTGTTTTGATACGTCATCTTAGTGACATCATGCACAAAAGTGCCCTTTATATGTTTTAAACTATTGTAGTGGCGTTCTGTACAAAAAGTGCACTTTAATTTAGGGTTGTTTTGATACGTCATCTTGGTGACATCATTCACAAAAGTGCACTTATAGCTTGTTTTAAAATGTCTCTGACAATCTTGCACTTTCTGTTTTGGAAATGACATGAATGTTTGTGCCACTGCTTAATAACTGTTTAATAAATACACTTTTGTTTAAATTGACTTAGTTGTGATTTCCCTCTCTGCATGAATGTTTATAATGAGCATATATTAATGCAGTATGAAGAAGAATGTTTTAATGTAGACACATAGAATCCTCATACTGCTGTGATTATATGCATCAAGTGTTCATTCAAGGCTAAGGCAAAATATCGAGATATATATCGTAGGGATGCAACAGTACGTGTATTTGTATTGAACCGTTTCGGTACGGGGTTTTCGGTTCGGTTCGGAGGTGTACCGAACGAGTTTCCACACGGACATATTAAGTAGCACACCGCACGTTGTGTAAACAATGCATACCGAGGCACAACACACGGCATGTTAGCAACGACCGGGCTACGACAACATATAGAAGCCAGAGCTGGAAGACCCTCCTGCCTCGTTAAGATCTCCCGTTTGGGAACACTTTGGCTGCGCGGTGCGATACAACAATGGAGGACGGAGGTTTGCCGACATAGTTCAGCAGCGGTAAGGCATGCTTCTGCCAACACGTCAAACATGCTAACCCATTTGAAGCGTCACCACCCCCAAGTGAACGTCGCTTTAACGAAGATAAAGACGAGCAAACAGCTCCCACCGCATTCAAGCAGCCTCTCCTCGGCGAGTCAGGCAGGGCTAAAGCAATAAAAAAAAATTTTATAGCAGCAGATTTAAGACCGTGTTGTTTTAAAAACTAGATTTTGAGCCACTTCTATGGTGGAAGAAAAATGAGCCCATATATCCTCTTGCTGCCAAGTTAGCCAGGCTGGGGGGGGGGGGAATAAAAGTTAATCTGAGGCTGAGTTGACTTGAAACTGTTTAATGTTGCACTTTTTATATGTAGAAGACAACTTTTGTGATTTTATTCAATCTGAGCAACAACTTGAGGCAGTTTTATGTCGATTAACGTGGACCCCGACTTAGAAAAGTTGAAAAACTTATTGGGGTGTTACCATTTAGTGGTCAATTGCACGGAATATGTACTGTACTGTGCAATCTACTAATAAAAGTCTCAATCAATCAATCAAAAAAAGCACTTTATATGTAGAAAGGTTTTGTTAAGAAACCATTCTGAGCCTTATCTTATTTAGATTTGATTTTATATATGTTGACCACATTAACCCTGGCAATGGACCCTGTGTGTATATGTATGTTATGCCATTGTTTACAAATTTGATAAATAAATAACCAAAAAATTTATATTTTGTTGTTTTCTTACTGTACCGAAAATGAACCGAACCGTGACCTCTAAACCGAGGTACGTACCGAACCGAAATTTTTGTGTACCGTTACACCCCTAATATATCGTTAGGGATGATGTTCGAAACCAGTTCTCCCGGTTGTTCGATAAGAAAAGAACCGATTCCATTGACTCAAATCCCTTTTTGAGAACTGGGTCCCGTTATCGAGGCCACTATAGTAAAGAAAAAGAGTTTGTTCTTTATTCGAATCCCTGGGAATGAATCCCTTTTTTTATACTAGGAAATGCCCTGTGGCACGTCCCAGGAATAGACGTAGCTCAGTCATTAGGCGGCAGATACAGAAAGCAGCAACAATGGACCGGAAAAAAACGCCTCAAGGCATGGCTTCATTTTACAAAAAAATACGACGAGGAAACGGCTATCTGCAATTATTGCCAGGCTTCGCTCTCATCTAAGGGGGGGAAGTAAAACAAGCATGTTGAAACATGTTCAGGCTGCACATAACCCGAAGGTTAGAGAAAGGTGTCGTGGAGAAGCAGCGACGAAGCACGCCCCTCTTCAACCTGCAGCGCCAATTCCAGTGATAGTGCTGGTGAGTAACTAACGTTAACTGTTGCCGGTTAATTTCCATATCTGCTCACTCGTAGCCTTTAGGCTAAAATAACGCTACCTCGTATGTCAATCCAGGATTGCAGTAATGTTAGCTAGACTAACGTTACCTAAGCATAGCCAGTAGCTAACGGTAACATTAGCCTTTTTGTATGTGTCTGATAACGTTAACGTTATCTTGTAGCCTACACCAGTGGTCCCCAACCACAGGTCCGCGGCCCGGTACCGGTCCGTGGATCGATTGGTACCGGGCGCACAAGAAAAAATTATTATTATTATTTTTTTTTTTAATTAAGTCAACATAATAAACACAAGATACACTTACAATTAGTGCACCAACCCACAAAACTTCCCTCCCCCATTTATACTCATTCACACTCATTCGCACAAAAGTGTTGTTTCTTTCTGTTATTAATATTTCTGGTTCCTACATTATATATCAATATCTATCAATACAGTCTGCAAGGGATACAGTCCGTAAGCACACATGATTGTATTTTTGTATGACAAAAAAAAATAAAAATACCATACCATGGGTAACAACAGTCAATATTTATTTATTTTATTTTATTTTTTTAGGGGTGTAACAACAGTCAATATTTATTTACTTTTATTTTTTTTTCTTATAAAATAAAAGTGAGCTTTTGTTAAACCAAATATTGTGTTTTGTTTCCATATACAACAACCTATCTGGATTCGATAAGAGAATCGATAAGGAATCGGTTCGATAAGAGGATTCGATAATGGGCTCGAACTCGATAATTTCTTATCAAACATCATCCCTATATATCGTGTATCGTGACATGGCCTAAAAATATTGTAATGTTAATAAAAGGCCATATCGCCCAACCCTAGTTGGAACCCGATAATCATATGTATAGGACTGCAACAACTAATCGATTAAAATCGATTATCAAAATAGTTGGCGATTAATTTAGTCATCGATTCGTTGGAACTATGCTATGCGCGTAGGCTTTTTTTTGTTTTGTTATTTTTTTGTTGTTGGGTTTTTTTGTTTTATAAACCTTTATTTATAAACTGCAACATTTACAAACAGCTGAGAAACAATAATCAAAATAAGTACAAAAAACAGTACAAAACAGCGCGAGGGCGGCGCTGAGGCTACGTCTCATGAGGTGGCGTAAGCTAGCCAATAATGTGTCATGTGCAGCTCACGTGACGACGCCGCCTCCTTTGCTGGAAACATTCAAAAAATGGCGCAGGAAAACAGTACGGATAGTTTAGCGGAGAAATATCTCGAGGTTATTGCTTCAATGGAGAAAAGTGTACGACCTAAGTCGTCAAAAGTGTGGGAACACTTTACTTTAAAGACTTCAAAGAAGACCGTTTCCTGCAAAATGGCACGGAAGTACAACATTGCTTCAGGAGCACCTGAAAAGGAAACATGTTGGAGCCATGGATGAAGGGAACAACTCACGCTACGTAACTTTTTAAGTCCATAGTGGCAACATGCATTCATGAGTAGGGATGATACTCGAAACCGGTTTTCCCGGTTGTTTGATAAGAAAAGAACCGAGTCCTCGGACTCGAATCCCTTTTTGAGAACCGGTACCCGTTATCGAGACCACTATAGTAAAGGAAAAGAGTTGATTCGTTATTCGAATCCCGTCCCGACCAGAAATGCTCCGTGGGACATCACAATAAATGACGTCACGTAGCTCAGTCATTAGGCGCAGATAGCGAAAGCAGGAAAACAATGGACGGGAAAAAGCGCTCCAAGGTGTAATAAAGTTCAAAACAAAAGCTATAATCCATCGAATAACTTTACTGAGAGATTTGAGCAGGGTAAAACACATGACCAACACTTTTACTACCAACCGGAAACATAGCAACGCACCTCCTTTACGGCAGCTGTCGCAACGTTCTTAAAACAACCGCAGCACATACATATATATACAACATATCTCCCTTTTTTAACTTTTGTTTTTCTTTCCTTGTAAACGTTACAAAATCACACTGTATATGTGTTGTTTGTCTAATTATAAATAATGCAGACGAGGCGTGTTGGCTGAGTTCTTCACGTTTACTTTCACAGCGTGGCAACATGCAACACTTTTCGGGGCTACCGCGCATGCTCGTAACTCCCGTTGCATGCTGGGTAGTGTAGTTGTTATATTCTCTCGCTCATAACATGTTTCCCCCATAAAGAAATAATGTTAACTCAATAAAGTGTATTTCTTTTTTTAGCTTTAACTTTTCATTTATTAGCATTGTAACCACATTTGCAAACAACTTTTCTATTCATATAATTTTCTTTCAATAAAGAAATAAAGTGCAAAAATGTCAAAGCATCATAACAGTTATGTCAAATAGCAGCAGAAGTGCACTTTTTGGAGAGCTGTATTATTTCCAGTTTTGTGCACAAGGGACTGATTTTATTTAACACTATATTATTATTTATACACCTATAGTGATCACAGAGACAGCTTGTTTTTGTGTTCCTGTATATATTTGTTTCTCTGAAAAATCCCACTTAATATACTTTGGGTAACAACAGTCAATATTTATTTATTTTATTGTATTTTTTTAGGTGGGTAACAGTCAATATTTATTTATTTATTAGATTTTATTTTTTTATTATATAATAAAAGTGAGCTTTTGTTCAACCAAATATTGTGTGTTTTTTTCCATATACAACAACCTATCTGGACTCGATAAGAGAATCGATAAGGAATCGGTTCGATAAGAGGATTCTATAATAGGCTCCAACTCGATAATTCCTTATCAAACATCATCCCTATTCACGAGTTCAGCTTTTTTGTGAGTAACGTTAACGTTATGCCTTTGTTGCAACGCGGGGCTGATAATGTGTCTCCGGCACATTTGACTCCGTTTTGAGAGAGAAAACGCACGGTTACCAATTTCGAAATAAACGTAACGGACAGAAATATCTCGGGTTGGTTTCATAATGGATCAATGTAGCCGGGCCCGATAAAGCTATATAAATATATTTAGATTTGAGTGACGCTTTAGTATAACTAAACGTTATGAAGGTGCTGGAATATTTCATGCTATTATTCAGAGGCAGCCTAAAATATGAATCCTTTATTATTCACAACAGAAACGTGTACAATATCTGATTCAGTTCTGATCTGATGAGTTACATTTCTGTGTTATTATTGGTGTATGCTGCACCCCCAATGTCCACAACATGGTGCCAGTATGCTGTTTTTTTCCAATAAAATACTGGAAAGGATAGAAATGTAGTTTGTCTCTTTTATCCGATTATTAATCGATTAATCGAAGTAATAATCAACAGATTAATCGATTACCAAATTAATTGTTAGTTGCAGCCCTACATATGTACATTGTTTCGATTGAGAGATTTGCTACTCTGTACGAAACTTTTCGATTTAAGAAACACGTTCAAGAGCCAACAAAGTTCGTAAATGGACCGCACGCACCTGGCTATGTCTCCCATCAGCTGACCAGAAGGTCCCCAAGGGTCGTCATTGGTGGCCTCTCTCACCTTGGACTCGATATCAGAGTAGTTCATCACCACATTGGTGCTGGTGGTGCACACACACACACATAAACACAATTAAATGTCTGCAAGGGAAACCATTTAAAAGCGTATGCCTGCACACACACTTCATCCACATTGTTATATTAGTGTTCTCTGCAAGGAATGTGAGCCTGCTAAAGTCCTGTTGGTTTTGTTTGCTAACTATAAGCTCTTTTGTGTGATGGGGGGAAGAGAGGGCCTTGTTTGGAGCGTCAAGGATTAGTGAGGACGTTATGGAGAACACGCAAAAATGCACACTTTGTGAATGTTCGCATGTTTCCACAAACATATTTCCATGCATGCCCTGCGGGTGCAAACATGGGCGTGATGCTGCAGATAACGGTTTATGCTATGCTATGCTAAGCTATGCTAGCACCGTTAGCTACCTGGCTAGCTGTGACTAAAAAGGACAAAAAGCATTTCAAGCCAGCTAAGCCACATTATATGGCACTAGTATGCGACATTGTGACATTTGAATCATTTAAAGACGCGCTGTTCACTAAAAAGTGGCACGTTTTACAGCAAGGTTATAATAATATTTTTTTTTAAAAGCTAACGGCGGCTATGACGTCACGCAGCAACCTAGCCGGTTAGCTTAGCATAGCTCCGCCTCGACTACTCACGCCTTGTCCACCAGCTCTCGAACTTTCCACATGTTCAGCATCTTCTCCTCATGGAAGCTCCACGACGCGTCCGCCCGCACACGCACACGCACACGCACACACGCTCGCCCAGCTTTTTTTTCTCCCCCCCACCTCCACCACGGCCCAGTTGCTACGGGAACGTCAACGTGACGTCACCGCGACGTATGCCTCCCGCGTTGTACGAAACCCCAAACCAGTGAAGTTTGCACGTTGTGCAATTCGTAAATAAAAACAGAATACAATCCATCCATTTTCTACCGCTTGTCCTTTTTGGGGTCGCGGGGGGTGCTGGAGCCTATCTCACAGCTGCATACAATGATTTGCAAATCTTTTTCAACTTATATTCAATATTAAATAGACTGCAAAGACAAGAGACTTAATGTTCCAACTGAGAAACTTTTTTTTTTTTTTGCAAATAATCATTAACTTAGAATTTAATGGCAGCAACACATTACAAAACAGTTGTCACAGGGGCATTTTTACCACTTTCAAAAGTATTTGGCCACCTGCCTTAGAGGCCTACTGAAATGAATTGTATTTATTTAAACGGGGATTGCAGATCCATTCTATGTGTCATACTTGATCATTTCGTGATATTGCCATATTTTTGCTGAAAGGATTTAGTAGAGAACATCGACGATAAAGTTCGCAACTTTTGGTCGCTGATAAAAAAAAGCCTTGCCTGTACCGGAAGTAGCGTGACGTCGCAGGTTGAAAGGCTCCTCACATCTCCCCATTGTTTACACCAGCAGCGAGAGCGATTCAGACCAAGAAAGCGACGATTACCCCATTAATTTGAGCGAGGATGAAAGATTTGTGGATGAGGAACTTGAGAGTGAAGGACTAGAGTGCAGTGCAGGACGTATCTTTTTTCCCTCTGACCGTAACTTAGGTAAAAGGGCTCATTGGATTCCACACTTTCTCCTTTTTCTATTGTGGATCACGGATTTGTATTTTAAACCACCTCGGATACTATATCCTCTTGAAAATGAGAGTCGAGAACGCGAAATGGACATTCACAGTGACTTTTATCACCACGACAATACATCGGCGAAGCACTTTAGCTTCGGAGCTAACGTGATAGTGTAGTAGAATTTCTGACCTTTGACCTATAATTCATGTCTGTCAAAAATGTATGCTCATTTTGATTTCTCTTCCTCTTCTGTGGGACAAAAGTGAACTTTAAGTCGTGCCAACCTGTCTAGTAAATGTGTTGACTGTCTAAAAGATTCGAGTTGCTATGGAACAGATAGGGAAAACAAAATAAGACATTGACGCACTAACAAGAGAGATAAGAAAGGGATAAAGCCAAACGAAGAGAATGTTTTGAGCACCATTTTCTTTGTCATGGTGACGGGCGCGCCCGGGGGGGGGAACTTTCTGTGTGCTAGACAACTCAACCCAACCATTGTACCATTTGATTATGAGTAAAATAAAACTCTTGTGTTAAATCTACTTTGGTTCTCATTGACAACCTGGACTTTCCACTACAAAATTGGCGTCACGAACTAGGATGGTCCAGAACTCTGCAAATCAACATCCGCTCCCGGCTTCTCTCTCAGGCAGACAACGCTTGCACGCGCGCATCTAATAAAAGGTAAGCTATTTTGCTTATTGTGTAAAAGTTGTCTGTCTGAAGAGAAACGGGATCGGTAAGATAAAAACTGAAATTTTTTTTCATAAAAGATAGTTCTCCAAAAACAACCTAGACTGAGGCATGTGTTGGTTGGTTTGAGTTGTATTATATGTGATCATTTGTCTGTGTGTTTTGTTGAAAACTTGTAATCTCTTGTTTTTAACAAATGGGGATTGTTGATAGAATTTTGGTGGTTTGGAGTGTAGAAGCATAGACGATGTGAGACGAAAAATTTCTTTGCAAGTACATGGTTAGCCGGAGTTGGACACAGCGAAATTTAAGGCAAGGTTGGCTAAACTGATGTGACATTTGGCCCACACAAATTTATGACGTCTATGAAGGTCCTACGTATCTGTCTATGTGGAAGCTGCAGCCGGGTAAAAAGCCTGATATAAGGTGATCGTTCAGTGACTCCGGTAAAGGAGATCAACTGAGCCAAGTTGTCACGAATTTGGAAATTTGCTGCAGTATAGATGGATAGAGTAAGGGCTCCATATGGTAGAGCCTTGGTGAAACTATATGGACTGACCAGACACGATGTACTGTAGAAATTGAAAGGTGATTCCTGGTATTTCTACAGCGCCTTAGGCTGTTATCCGTGTTGGTCAGGAAGGAAAAGCAGGATTTGCTCCGCTGAATGGGTTAATCGCCATTATATGAGTAAAAATGACCTGCGTGTGTGTGTTATGAGACGGCCGATTCCACAAAAGCACGCGTGCATTAGTTGTTTATATTGGTCCGGACCAGGGGGGAGTGTTTTGTGGGATAAAAATGTGTGTTTTTAAATTTATATATATATATCTGCGTATTTTAATAACTTTTGTGTAGCACCTGGTTTCTTATCTGTTTTAATTCTCCCTCATGCTTTTGTGAGAGTTCCCTAACGCTTTTTTCGCACCCACGCTGATCTGCAAGAGCTGGGAAATTGTTGGTTATGTGTGTGCGTGTGAGAAAATAGACAAAGTTATGTACAGAAAACACATGAGTGAATGATCCATCCATATAATTATTTTCTTTCGCTTATCAAGAGGTTGGATCGCGGAGGCAGCAGCCTAAGCAGGGAGGCTCCCCCTCGTGGGCGCTGCGAGCTAATTCCAGTCATTTGAATTTGTTTTTAACTATACTGGTGATTGTGACTGTGCGATATTACAGTTGTTTTAATTTACCAGCTCTTGCTCGCTGGTAAATTCTCTGTGTGTGAGTGACTGTGTGACGCATATAAAAAAAAAAAAAGAGCTGGGAGACATTTTGAGATAAGAGTGTGTGCGTGTGACGAGGCTGTGTGAATGACAGCTGCGTGAGGCATTAGTTCGAAGAGGAGTGACACATAGCATTGAGCTAGGTTAGCATTGTGTTAGCATAGCATTGAGCTAGGTTAGCATTGTGTTAGCATAGCATTGGGCTAGGTTAGCAAAAGTTTGCTTACTGAGGCATAGTAAGGCTAGGTTAGCATCTAGCTTGGCATTACTAAGTGTGGTTGAACAGTTATTCTCGGTCTGTAGAGTGTGCTAGTAGTAGGTGCTTGCTAAGTCCAGTAAAATAATAGATATATGGAAAATTACACGGTTAAATATCAATAAATAAATACGGATTGTGGGACATTGAAACATACATTGACATTTAAAATTTTTTTAGGAATAAACACACAATAAAATAAAAGTTAAATTTATATTCTAATACATCTAAGGGCATCTGTGAAACATAGAGTCTGAAGAAGTACAGATAAGAGCCACTCAGCGCCATTGTCAAAACAAAACGTAGAGAAGCGTTAAACAAATTCTAATCAGAAGGAAGACAGACCAAAATATGAGAACTTAAGTAAACAGACAGCAAGTAAACCAGAAATAATAATGTAAATAAATAACAAAGAAAGCAAATTTCTATGTGACATTGGTGCATGTAGAATTACAAATAGAGAATAAAACTAAATGGAAATAACTGTCTGCAAGATGAGCATGACGTCATGAATTGTGCTCGGGTTAGTAATAGATAGATAGATAGACAGATAAAACGTTGTTGATTCCTTGAGGAGAGTTCCCTTTGGAAGAAGAACTAAAAAGTAAACAGTAACTAATAAGGGTATAAATGGAAACAAAATAGATTCTATTAAAAGAGAAACTAGGCATTAACGACCATGATATAAAAAAAAGTATTGCACTGTTATTGTTTTGCATTCCCTGTCATCCTAGCCCCCCAAAGAGGAGTTGTACAGTGTAATGATGTATGAGACAAAGGATTTTTCATAGGCTAAACCAGTAGTTCTCAAATGAGGGTATGGTGTTTCCGCCCGGACAAAAAAGGGAGGTACTTGAAGGTATGCCAAGGGGTACCTGAGATTTTAAATATTTTAAAATGCAGACAATAAAAATAAACACAGTACGGACGTTAAAAGTTAAAAGATTAAAAGATTTAGCTGAAAGATAAGGAGAAACGTGAATAAAAACATTCCTTTGTTTTGGAGAGTATCACGCACAGCGGGAGGTCAGAGTGCAAGCATGACAGCTTGCTCGCGCCTACTGATAGACAAATGATAGGTTAAATTAACTTATACATAATCTTTAAGTGAATTAAAAGGGTACTTAAATACACATGAAGTAGTACGTATAATCTTTGAATTAAGGTTATTGATTAGCAATTAATGGGATAGTTAAGACTGTAATTTAAAAAAAAAAAAAAAAAAAAAAAAAACGTGATATGCAAATTGAACTAACCGAGAGGATATGAAAACGATGGGTGTACATGTTTTGAGTTCCAAATTCTGGAGGAAAAAACCTCAACAAAACGTAAAACCATACAGACGGACTTGGGTGATAGCCACGGTTGTGCTAGGTCAAGCGAGGGTGAAAAGGATGTGCAGCCGGGGGACTGCCAGCTTCTCTGAACAAGACAAGCTCCAAGGTGTAGCCAGAACATGCTCACAGAAAATACAGGTGTGACAGCAGGACGAACAGCAGGATACAAACAGACCCCTGCTGGACATAAGTGTCAACGGACAATGTTCAACACAATCTTTGAAGCATTCCTTTGTGGTCAACCTGCACACACCTTGTAATGACCTGCTTACGAACTGTGCCCTGACAATTCAATACTGCACAGAAGGAACTTCCTGATGTTGCCTGACAGCACGACATCAGCTGACAACTACTGGGGACGCCTCCCAGGAATGAGTGGAAGACGGGGACTGCTCCAACTGTCCTAGCGCTGGCTGACGGAGGTGCGTCCGTGTGTCCTGCCACCCAAACCGCCAAAGTGTATGATCACCAATTAGACGACTCATAATAGGAGCCTTTTGACTCTTATATATGGTGGGACTCAAGGTATGGCCGCTCATGTGAACTATCCTTAAAACAATTAGAATGGTATAAGATGGACAACTAATGACCCACATTGTTCCCTCTGTCCTGCCTACAAAACAAAAAAAATTTAGGTTAAATGATAAAACAGGGCGTAGCTGCCGCTGATTGAACCGATACGCAAATCAATTATTTCGGTTGTCTGTTAAAAACATAGCTATTGGTTGCAATTTGGACATTTCTGCTGTAGGCTACAAAGAGTGACAAAGGGGGGAGGAATTATGATTTATGAAAGGGAAAACATTAAAAGTAGATCAATTTGAGTATGTTGAAATTAAAATCACATTTTCCTCAGAAATGTATTTCAAGGTAATTGTAGTATACCGACCGACCACAGCTAAAGACATTTTTCTTGATTCATTTTCAGACATCCTCAAACAGCATAGTATGACAGAAGTAACGTCATGGAGGACGTTAATCTGGACTGGTTAAATAAGACGCGTAGAAAGAAACTTAAGGATATTATAAACGGCTTCTATATGATACAAATGATAAGCAGCCCTACTAGAATTACAATTGGATGACAAAAATTAAAGAGAACATCTGTAAATACACGAAAACAAAACCAGAAAGAAGAGTGCTAAAATAAAAATACCATTGGATTCTAATAAAGACATGAGGACTCAGCTCTCATAAGAGCAATTAAAAAACAGGTCTAAATACAGATCGTATGATTTAAAAGTTTGGAGGAACAAAAGTTACAATGTTTATGCGGAAGTCTAAGGCTGACTTTTACTTAGAATTAATTAAAGCTGCAAAAAGGAACAATAGAGAGTTATGGAAAACCAGATACAAACTTACGGAAAGAGAGCAAACAAGAAACAACACTATAACATTAAATATCAATGGCGCTACAATCGCAGACAGTCTGGACATAAGTGGTAATTTTAATGAACATTTCATCCAGTCTTTACAAACCCTGAATAAAAAATCCCTCAAAATCAGTGCAAATAATTGTCATTTATTCAGGATGGACTCATTTTAGAAGTAACAAATGAAACAAAGTTAAACAAAATCTTCACTGCATTATCAGACTCACGATCTAGAGATATATATATGGGTTGGACACTATCTTCCTAAAAACATAAGGATTGTATTATTGCTCGTATAACAACGATTGATAAATAAATCAATAACGGAAAACACTTTCCCTACCACGTCGAGAAACTGCTACTATGATTAAATCCATAAAGCAGGAAATAAAGAAGACCAGAACATGTACAGACCAATTAGCCTTCTCCACGTTATAACAAAAGGAATAGAACATTTGAAATTAAAAAGTGGCTTTGGAGCAATCAAGGCTGCTCAGACGGTCACTAAGAGGGGCATTATGTTGACACATCAATTTAATGAGTATTATATTTATCTATGAGAGCATTTTTGTTGTAAATTGTGAGGTATGGCTGTTAAAAGCTTGGTTGTTTTTACGAATGATGACAGATGTGAACAAGAGCATGTATTGTCTTTGTGTGATGATGTAAGTAAGGTGTGGTTGTATTGTATGGTAAGTATGTGTCCATGAAGGGGCATTTGGTGACTTTTCTTATAATTGAATACATGCTACAGTATGATTATTTTTGATTAATTATTGATTATTATGAATGTATATATTTATTATGATTAATTAGTGTCATAATTTTATTGCTTGATTTGTGGATCCCCTTAATTTAGGTAGCCAGGGACTACAGATGGAAAGTAGCTATTTAGATATAATCTGGTACAGAACATATCTGTTTCTGAACTTAATGTTTCTGTGCATTGTCCCATCATAGATAGACTAAATTAAATACAACTATTTAGTGAATTATTGAGGCCACAATAATTCACTAGGTGTTGTAAAATATCAAAGTACTATTGCAAAAGCGAACAGTGACCTCAAACATGACCTGTCCTCCGCCTCTGTTCTTGCTGCACTTGACTATCAGCTGTCTTTTCTTTTTCTTGGATGTTTCTGAAACTACTGACTAATACTACTACTACTATTACTATTACTATTACTACGACTAACACTGTCCCTGTGAGAGGGACAGAGGGGGGAGGTGAGTTTGGATTGGGTCAAGTTTGAGCGTGTTGAGGTATTATTAAATCGATATGATCAATCCGGTACAAGGATAAAGGAACGTAATGATTTAGATTGACAATTGCAGTGGTTGGCGGAAGCAACCCCAACCTCAAAGGAGGGTGCCAATTCAGTAATTAAATGTTTTGTGAATGATCTAATATCCCGACATGGTTTCCCCAAAAAGATTAGGTCAAACAACGGCACCCATTTTAAGAAAACAGGTTATCATCTTCAGTCACAAGATCAGCACTTCTCAGGACCAGCAGCTTCCTAGGAAGGTGGAAAGACCATGAGACCAAAATGGTAAGTTTGCAAAATGTAGAATTTGTGTGCCAGTTCCTCTGTGCAGATTTGAGGATGAAAGCAGCCACTCCAGATTCCCTTGCACTCGCTAAGAGGGGCACGGTCAAAGCCAATCCAGGACCAACACCCGATACCTGACTGGAAGGAACCGAGAGGAGAGACAACACCTTGCCAGCGATGACGAGAACAACTAAGGTTGCCAGCCAATGTGTCCACCGGGACTCCAGCAGCTGTGGAAAGAAGTGTCGGGAGTGCCGAAGCAGCGAGGAGGCCTGAAGCAAGCCGAGGGCCTGGACCAAAGCCCCACGCCCCATACTCTGCCCCAGCCTTCCCCAAAGCCCCATACTTTTCCCCAATTTCGGCCAGCACTGACATGCCATTAAACAGTCTGCCCAATGGACTGAACCACACCCCAAGAAGAGACAGAGACAGACTGTTTGAGTGGATCTCTTTCTTCACCAAGGCAGCCAAAAGCCCAACGAGGTGTCGGCAGGCCACCAGCCTGAGGCACCACCGAGCCATCCATACGAGCACTAATCGAACATGGACTCATACGAAATTCAGTTGTGTGTACAAAATCAATTGGTAACTACATTCATTGCAAATGCCGGGAAAAATAATAATGCAACAGCTTACAGTCATAAGTCTATATTAATTCTAAACCAGATCTTGTTTGATTCATTATTAATGTGAAAATACATCTTGAATAAGCATATATATATTCATCTAATTATGTTCATGATCAAAGTATTTTGGTATTACGTTACTAACTCAAAGGGTAGGCCACTAATTGTGTTCTGTGAGATGGTTTTACTGCAGGCTGGTAACAGCGATCGCTCTGAAGGAGGGTCATAGACGGAATTTTTGCCTCGTATAAAAACATTGAGGTTTTTGCCTCTATCTGCGGTAGAGATTTAATTTAGTGGTCTATATCAGAAATTGTTTTGGTCCAGGGTCTTAAGACCCTGGAAGGCGGGTATGTAGTAGAATTTCTGACCTTTGACCTATAATTCATGTCTGTCAAAAATGTATGCTCATTTTGATTTCTCTTCCTCTTCTGTGGGACAAAAGTGAACTTTAAGTCGTGCCAACCTGTCTAGTAAATGTGTTGACTGTCTAAAAGATTCGAGTTGCTATGGAACAGATAGGGAAAACAAAATAAGACATTGACGCACTAACAAGAGAGATAAGAAAGGGATAAAGCCAAACGAAGAGAATGTTTTGAGCACCATTTTCTTTGTCATGGTGACGGGCGCGCCCGGGGGGGGGAACTTTCTGTGTGCTAGACAACTCAACCCAACCATTGTACCATTTGATTATGAGTAAAATAAAACTCTTGTGTTAAATCTACTTTGGTTCTCATTGACAACCTGGACTTTCCACTACAATAGCATCGTGCTTGAATGCAGATAGAAACAAAATAAATAAACCCCTGACTGGAAGGATAGACAGAAAATCAACAATACTATTAAACCATGGACCTGTAAATACACGGTTAATGCTTTCCAGCCTGGCGAAGCTTAACAATGCTGTTGCTAACGATGCCATTGAAGCTAACTTAGCTACGGGACCTCACAGAGCTATGCTAAAAACATTAGCTATCCACCTACGCCAGCCAGCCCTCATCTGCTCGTCAACACCCGTGCTCACCTGCATTCCAGCGATTGACAGAGCGACGAAGGACTTCACCCGATCATCGATGCGGTCGGCGGCTAGCGTCGGATAGCGCGTCTGCTATCCAAGTCAAAGTCCTCCTGGTTGTGTTGCTGCAGCCGGCCGCTAATACACCGATCCCACCTAAAGCTTTCTTCTTTGCAGTCTTCATTGTTCAATAAACAAATTGCAAAAGATTCACCAACACAGATGTCCAGAATACTGTGGAATTTTGCGATGAAAACAGAGCTTTTTGTATTGGATACAATGTGTCCCAATACTTCCGTTTCAACCATTGACATCACGCGCATACGTCATCATACATAGACGTTTTCAACCGGAAGTTTCGCGGGAAATTTAAAATGTCACTTTATAAGTTAACCCGGCCGTATTGGCATGTGTTGCAATGTTAAGATTTCATCATTGATATATAAACTATCAGACTGCGTGGTCGGTAGTAGTGGCTTTCAGTAGGCCTTTAACTCACATATGAACTTGAACTGAGGCCATTGGAAACTTTGCACAAACAATCGCTCAAAATCCTTGACCGAAAACCACAACACCACCATCACTGTTTAGTTCTCCGAAAATAAAGATTGTTAAATGTAGCTAACATTCAAAGATTAGCATCAATACGAATGGCCCATCGAATCCTAAATAACACTGCACCAGCGCCACTTAAGCACTTTGTCCAGTTTACATCTGCTGTGACAACTAGAAACACACGAGCCTCCACCAGGGGGCGGTGTAGCGTACCCAGATGCAAAACATCTTTTGCACGATCAGCCTTTTCATGTAAAGCCATAAAGAAATGGAAAGACCTCACAACAAACTTGAAAAGTCTAACAGATGACTCTTCATTCACAATTGAAGTTAAAAAGTGGCTTTGGAGCAATCAAAGCTGCTCACACGGTCACTAAGGTGGCCACTATGATTGACATGTCAACTTAATGTGTATTATATTTATCCATGAGAGCATTTTAGTTGTAAATTGTGAGGTGTGTGTGTTAAAATCATGGTTGTTTTTACAAATGATGACAGATGTGAAAAAGAGCATGTATTGTCTTTGTGTGATGATGTAAATGAGGTGTTGTTGTATCAGGCCTGGCCCTAACCAATCTGGCACCCTAGGCAAGATTTTAGGTGGCGCCCCCCCCACATCGGCAGTGAAGTGTATATACTCACAAGAAACCGAATAGCTTTGTCTTTGACCTTTTTTTTTACTTAAAGAAAGCAAATTAACATATTATATCAATCAATCAATCAATCAATGTTTATTTATATAGCCCTAAATCACAAGTGTCTCAAAGGGCTGTACAAGCCACAACGACATCCTCGGTACAGAGCCCACATACGGGCAAGGAAAACTCACCCCAGTGGGACGTCAATGTGAATGACTATGAGAAACCTTGGAGAGGACCGCATATGTGGGTAACACCCCCCCCCCCCCCTCTAGGGGAGACCGAAAGCAATGGATGTCGAGTGGGTCTGACATAACATTGTGAAAGTCCAATGAGAATGTTATGTTATGATTATCTTTAACCGAATCACAGCAGTGCTCAAATTAAAAAACAGCATTCCCTCTCATGTGATATTGCTTAATTAACATTAATGATGTGCACTTTAACAACTAGGCTTACAACTATACCTAATATATAAAGGGGTGGAAAAGTGACTATTACCTGCAGGGCAAACATTAGCTAACCAGAAGGCAATAACAATGTCAACAAAAAACACCTGCATAAAAGATCGAATACAAATGTCCCTGAGGAATGTAAGGTGGGAGTACTGTAATTACCTAACGTTACATTATTATTTTCCATAACAATTTAGCCCCCTCCACAATATTAACCCGACGTTAAAACAGAACTAGCTATTTATTGATTAGCAATTGCCGAATCATGTAACATTAGCTTAATGCTAAAAAGCCAGGTTACTATCACATTCTGTAACAGACAAATAATTTCATGTAGGCTAACGTTACCTACCTGCTACCTCTGTCTTTTTCTCGTTTCTCCTCTTCTTTTCTCTTTTTTCTTCCCTGGGCACCTGACAGACAATATAGATTTTTTAAAAATGAGAATCGATTCTGAATCGCACAATGTGAGAATCGCGATTCGAATTCGAATCTATTTTTCCCCACACCCGTAATAGACACTTACATCATGTGTTGCCTTCATTATAACACTTATATAAGACTTTTAAAGTCATTTTGATAGTAGGCTAATATAGCTAATATAGACACTTACATCATGTGTTGTCTTCATTATAACACTTATATAAGACTTTTAAAGTCATTTTGATAGTAGGCTAATATAGCTAATATAGACACTTACATCATGTGTTGCCTTCATTATAACACTTATATAAGACTTTTAAAGTCATTTTGATAGTAGGCTAATATAGCTAATATAGACACTTACATCATGTGTTGTCTTCATTATAACACTTATATAAGACTTTTAAAGTCATTTTGATAGTAGGCTAATATAGCTAATATAGACACTTACATCATGTGTTGCCTTCATTATAACACTTATATAAGACTTTTAAAGTCATTTTGATAGTAGGCTAATATAGCTAATATAGCCACTTACATCATGTGTTGTCTTCATTATAACACTTATATAAGACTTTTAAAGTCATTTTGATAGTAGGCTAACATAGCTAATATAGACACATCATGTGTTGTCTTTATTATAACACTTATATAAGACTTTTAAAGTCATTTTGATAGTAGGCTAACATAGCTAATATAGACACTTACATCATGTGTTGTCTTCATTATAACACTTATATAAGACTTTTAAAGTCATTTTGATAGTAGGCTAATATAGCTAATATAGACACTTACATCACGTGTTGTCTTCATCACTTATGTAAGACTTTTAAAGTCATTTTGATAGTAGGCTAACATAGCTAATATAGACACTTACATCATGTGTTGTCTTCATTATAACACTTATATAAGACTTTTGATTTTTTGTGGCTCCAGACCGATTACCGGTACTTTTTTGTATGTGTGGTCCAATATGGCTCTTTCAACATTTTGGGTTGCCGACCACACGGTATTATTTGCAGTGATCGCCAACTGGCCACTAGATGACGCCATAGCTCTGCTGGACCCATTGGGACGTTTCTTCAGCAACGGGGGCGGAGCGTGTAGAGGTGGGCGGGGCTTAGAGATCATATGCGCGCGCGTGTGTGTGTGCGTGTGTGTTCATGGTGCACATGTCTTGGGAAAGAGACCTCTGGACCCGCCTGAGGTCTGACTTCCCGCCAAGAACAGCAAGACTGATATAGTGCAGGACGGGACATGGCGCGGACATGGGAGGGGGGCGGGGCCTAAGACACGGACACAAAGACTATGAGGGGCAAATAAAAACATTCACACGGCGATGATTGGAAGCACATGTTGACAGGGAACAATGGCGGGAGTGTCTTGGTTTTGTGTTTGTCATCTCGCCCCGTGGACGTGGGCGGCGTGACCATGACGATGATGCAGGGCGGCGAGGCCTGGGAAGAGAAGGTCCATGGACAGACAAGGCCCCAGCCCCGTCAACATTTGCGTGGCTTCATCACGTGACTGACAGCGGCGCACACCTGTGCGGTGCGCGCGTGTTTGTGCGCGTCAAGAACAGCAGGGCAGCGAAGACAGGAAGTGAGTGAGTGGGAGACGGAAGGGAAGGAGGTGAAGGAGGGGAGAGGCTGATGACATGCAGATGCTCCACTCCGATGGGGAAAAAAAACTAAATCACAAAACTGCGTTTATTACCTCCGCCAAGCTGTGTCGTGACCTTCGGTGCTGGGGTCACTTCCTGTAACCACCAAGCGCTGACTTTTCACCCGCAATCCAAGTCCGACGTGCTTTTGTCGGGCCGCCATGTTGCGCACCTGGAAAAAACGAGCAAACTTGATCCGCTAAACTTGTGAGCGGAGGGTTGCGATCCATGTGAATACATCATCAGAACGCCCGCGATACTGGGAGGAGAAGACGCAAATATGATTAGTCAGCGAGCGGAGTGTGATCTACCAATACACAAACTGTTCTGCGGGCCTCATTTAGCACGCCGGAAACATGTGCAAAGTCGGGGGATCGTGCGCCGTCCTGCGTGTGCTTGTCAACATATATGGACCGTCCGAATTAAAAATGTGACTTGAATTATATTTATATAGCACTTTTCTATAGAGACTTAACACACTTTATGTTGTGAAACCCATTATTTAGATTTTTAAGCGACGTTTAAACCAGTGTGGGTGGCACTGGGAGCAGGTTGGTCTATTCAGCATATCATTTATATCATTTATCATTTTATAGCAGCTGGATGATTTAAGGGGCAGATTAAAACAAATAAAAGAAAAATGTGAAGTGAATTATTTTTATATAGCGCTTTTCTATAGAGACTTAGCGCACTTTATGTAGTGAAACCCATTATTTACATTTTTAAGCGACGTTTAAACCAGTGTGGGTGGCACCGGGAGCAGGTTGGCCTATTCAGCAATATTATTTTATAATTTTATAGCAGCTGGATGATTTAAGGGGCAGATTAAAACAAATAAAAGAAAAATTTGAAGTGAATTATTTTTATATAGCGCTTTTCTATAGAGACTTAGCGCACTTTACATTGTGAAACCCATTATTTACATTTTTAAGCGGCCTTTAAACCAGTGTGGGTGGCACTGGGAGCAGGTGGGTCTATTCAGCAATATTATTTTATAATTGTATAGCAACTGGATGACTTAATGGGCAGATTAAAACAAATAAAATAAAAATGTGAAGTTAATTATATTTATACAGCACTTTTCTATAGAGACTTAGCGCACTTTATGTAGTGAAACCCATTATCTACATTTTTAAGCTATGTTTAAACCAGTGTGGGTGGCACCGGGAGCAGGTGGGTCTATTTAGCAAAAATATTTTATACTTTTATATCAGCTGGATGACCTAAGGGGCAGATTAAAACAAATAAAAGAAAAATTTGAAGTGAATTATTTTTATATAGCGCTTTTCTATAGAGACTTAGCGCACTTTACGTAGTGAAACCCATTATATACATTTTTAAGGTTTGTTTAAACTAGGGATGTCCGATAATATCGGCCTGCCGATATTATCGGATGATAAATGCGTTAAAATGTAATATCGGAAATTATCGGTATCGGTTTTTTTTATTATCTGTATCGTTTTTAAAAAAATATTTTTATTTATTTTTTTATTTATTAAATCCACATAAAAAACACAAGATACACTTACAATTAGTGCACCAACCCAAAAAACCTCCCTCCCCCCATTTCTTTCTGTTATCAATATTCTGGTTCCTACATTATATATCAATATATATCAATACAGTCTGCAAGGAATACAGTCCGTAAGCACACATGATTGTGCGTGCTGCTGCTCCACTAATAGTACTAACCTTTAACAGTTAATTTTACTCATTTTCATTAATTACTAGTTTCTATGTAACTGTTTTTATATTGTTTTACTTTCTTTTTTATTCAAGAAAATGTTTTTAATTTATTTATCTTATTTTATTATTTTTTTTAAAAAGTACCTTATCTTCACCATACCTGGTTGTCCAAATTAGGCATAATAATGTGTTAATTCCACGACTGCATATATCGGTTGATATCGGTATCGGTTGATATCGGTATCGGTAATTAAAGAGTTGGACAATATCGGAATATCGGATGTCGGCAAAAAGCCATTATCGGACATCCCTAGTTTAAACCAGTGTGGGTGGCACTAGGAGCAGGTGGGTCTATTTAGCAAAAATATTTTGTAATTTTATAGCAGCTGGATGATTTAAGGGGCAGATTAAAACAAACAAAATAAAATTGTGAAGTGAATTATATTTATATAGCACTTTTTTAAAAAAAAACAAAAAAAATAAAATTTATTTTCGGAGGGGGGAGGGCGTGACAAAAATTCTGTCCCCTCAAGGGACATTTTAAAAACTAAAATGTAAGAAAAATATGGTAAGTTGCAATAGTTTCACCTTAAAATTGTGTGTATATTACAGTAAATGGAAAAACAATACTGCTCTTTTTATGGTACAAAAAATAATAAAAATAACTAAAATTAATTTTCCGAGGGGGGAGGGCGTGGAAAAATTGTCCCCTCAGGGGACATTTTAAAAACTGAAATGTAAAAAAAATGTGGTAAGTTGCAATAATTTCACCTTAAAATTGAGTGTACATTACTGTAAATAGAATAACAGTACTGCTGTTTTTATGGTAAAAAAAAAATAAAAAAAAATACATTTTCGGAGGGGGGAGGGCGTGACAAAAATTCTGTCCCTCAGGGGACATTTTAAAAACTAAAATGTAAAAAAAATATGGTAAGTGTCAGGACTTGGTCCTTGGGATTTGTTTTTCCAGAAGGCAACGGAAAGTTGGCGCGGGCAAGACGTGAATTTAGATACATGATTTAATATTAACACTCAAAAAAAGAATAAACAAAAGGCATGCACAATGGCGGAAGTACAAAACTTGACTATGAAAACAAAAGACATGCACAAAGGCAAAAAACTATGAACAATAACAAAAACTTACTTGGCATGGCATGAAGAATAAACTATAATAAACATTAATCTCGTGGGTAGCAGTAGCATGGATGGCTAGATGAAGCATGGTATGAAATGATAGCGGATGTCACCAGGACGAACAACAGAAACAGACAGGCTTAAATAGTGACATGATCAGTGAAAACAGGTGCGTGACATGACAGGTGAAAACTAATGGGTTACTACAGTGGTCCCCAACCTTTTTGTAGCTGCGGACCGGTCAACGCTTGAAAATTTGTCCCACGGACCGGTGGGGGGGTGGGTGTATTCAAAACATAAATAAATACAATCATGTGTGCTTACGGACTGTATCCCTGCAGACTGTATTGATCTATATTGATATATAATGTATATATTGTGTTTTTTATGTTGATTTCATTAAAAAAAAAAAAAAAAAATATATATATATATATATATATATATATATATATATATATATATATATATATATATATATATATATATATATATATATATTTTTAAATTTCTTGTGCGGCCCGGTGGTTGGGGACCACTGGGTTACTATGGTGACAACACAAACAAAAGTGCACAAGGAGTCCAAAAACAAAACCGAACATGACTAAAACAAAACATGATCACACAGACATGACAGTAAGTTGCAATAATTTCACCTTAAAATTGAGTGTATATTACTGTAAATGGAAAAACAGTACTGCTGTTTTTATGGTATAAAAAAAAAATAAAGGCAGCTCAGTTGCCAGAATTTTACTACAAAATTTACATTTGTTCTTTTACTGTAAATTAAAAAAAATTACAGTAAAATTTACGGCACCTGCGCTGTCAGTTTGTTTGTTTGTCTTTACCGTTTTTTTTTTATTTATTTTTTTACAAATGACAGTTTATTACAGTAAAAAAAAAAAGCACAGTTTTTTAAAGATGTTATCGGCCGATAAATGCTTTAAAACAGTGGTCCCCAACCACCGGGCCGCGGCCCGGTACCGGTCCGCGGACCGATTGGTACCAGGCCGCACAAGAAATTTAAAAAATAAAAATAAAAAAACTAAAAAAACTTTTTTTTTTTTTAAAATACATCCCCCCCCGGTCCGTGGGACAAATTTTCAAGCGATGACCGGTCCGCAGCTACAAAAAGGTTGGGGACCACTGCTTTAAAATATAATATCGGAAATTATTGGTATCGTTTTTTTTATTATCGGTATCGTTGTTTTTATTTTTTTTATTTTTTTTATTAAATCAACATAAAAAACACAAAATACACTTACAATTAGTGCACCAACCCAAAAAAAACTAATTTTACTGATTTTCATTAATTACTAGTTTCTATGTAACTGTTTTTATATTGTTTTACTTTCTTTTTTATTCAAGAAAATGTTTTTAATTTATTTATCTTATTTTATAATTAAAAAAAAAAAAGGACCTTATCTTCACCATACCTGGTTGTCCAAATTAGGCATAATAATGTGTTAATTCCACGACTGTATATATCGGTATCAGTTGATATCGGTATCGTAATTAAGAGTTGGACAATATCGGAATACCGGCAAAAAAGCCATTATCGGACATTTTCATTTCGAGAAAAATGCTGTAAAAACCACAGTAAATTTCACAATTTCACCATGAAATCTATTGCTACTTTTACATTGCACAATTTGATGGATAACTTGCTTTGAAATCCTTATTATTGGTATTTATTTCTATTTAAAAAATGGTTTGAATGTTCGATAATGCATTTTTGCATAATTAGACAATAGGGATGTCCGATAATGGCTTTTTGCCGATATCCGATATTGTCCAACTCTTTAATTACAGATACCGATATCAACCGATACCGATATCAACCGATATATGCAGTCGTGGAATTAACACATTATTATGCCTAATTTGGACAACCAGGTATGGTGAAGATAAGGTACTTTTTAAAAAAATTAGTAAAATAAGATAAATAAATTAAAAACATTTTCTTGAATAAAAAAGAAAGTAAAACAATATAAAAACAGTTACATAGAAACTAGTAATTAATGAAAATGAGTAAAATTAACTGTTAAAGGTTAGTACTATTACTGGACCAGCAGCACGCACAATCATGTGTGCTTACGGACTGTATCCCTTGCAGACTGTATTGATATATATTGATATATAATGTAGGAACCAGAATATTAATAACAGAAAGAAACAACCCTTTTGTGTGAATGAGTGTAAATGGGGGAGGGAGGTTTTTTGGGTTGGTGCACTAATTGTAAGTGTTTCTTGTGTTTTTGATGTTGATTTAATTAAAAAAACAAAAAAAACAAAAAAAAACAAAAAAAAACCATACCGATAATAAAAAAAACGATACCGATAATTTCCGATATTACATTTTAACGCATATATCGGCATCTCTATTAGACAATATTTAAGTTAACACAATTTGCGATTACATGGAGTGCGTTTTTTTTTTTCTTCTTCTCCCAAAATAGAAAGAAATAATACATTTAATAAGAAAAGTTACAGTACTTTATTGATACATATTTTTTTCCCAGGCTTTCGAAGGCCAAATAAAATGAAGTGGCGGGCCACGTTTGGCCCCCGGGCCTTGAGTTTGACACCTGTGCCCTAGCCTGAATACCCTCTTCATCCTCATGCCACTGGTCTATTCTCATCATGCTAACAGTTGTTGTTGTTGTTGCCATAGCTATTGCGCAACAATGGAAAGACCGCTTGTGGCCTAGCGGAGGTGTGTGTGTGTGTGTGTGTGTGTGTGTGTGTGTTGTTGTTCCATTCTAAAAGTAGAGAGACGTTGTCAGGCGCACAAACACCAGCCGCAGTTTATAAAAAGACACAACAGTTGAGCGCTATTTCCAACGCTTTCACTTCTCTGTCAAACTCACACGTGCGCGTGCTCACACCCCGACCCATCCACCCCGACCCATCCACCCCTCCCATCCACCCCGACCCATCCGCCCCGACCCATCCACCCCGACCCATGCGCCCCTCCCCCGGCGGCACTCGCCTTAATGGCGCATCCACACAAATGGTCGTTAATCGAGCACTTAACACCGGAACCCACACCCTTCCGCCCCAGAGGGACGCCATCCAGACCCCGGCCTTGACACTTTAGGAGTGGTACTACACGGGGGCCCCCGAGAGGCCCACACCGAGGAGCCCCGAGGGACAGGCGGGAAGAGACAAAAGACCCCCCCGGACCATCAGGGACGTCCTTAAAGCCTGATTGAAGATGGAGAGCATAATGTCGATGCCCTCCTCCATTGTTTGTGTTTACCTGTCAGTGTGGAGTATGCTGCCACCCACCACTAGGGATGATGTTTGATAAGGAATTATCGAGTTGGAGCCTATTATGGAATCCTCTTATCGAACCGATTCCTTATCGATTCTCTTATGGAGTCCAGATAGGTTGTTGTATGTGGAAAAAAACACACAATATTTCGTTTAACAAAAGCTCACTTTTATTATATAGTAAAAAAATAAAATCTAATAAATAAATAAATATTGACTGTTACCCACCTAAAAAAATAAAATAAAATAAATAAATATTGACTGTTGTTACCCAAAGTATATTAAGTGGGATTTTTCAAAGAAACAAATATATACAGTAACACAAAAACAACCTGTCTCTGTGATCACTATAGGTGTATAAATAATAATATAGTGTTAAATAAAATCAGTCCCTTGGGCACAAAACTGAAAATAATACAGCTCTCCAAAAAGTGCACTTCTGCTGCTATTGGAACATAACTGTTTGTTATGATGCTTTGACATTTTTGCACTTTATTTCTTTATTGAAAGAACATTCTATGAAGAGAAAAGTTGTTTGCAAATGTGGTTACAATGCTAATAAATGAAAAGTTAAAGCTAAAAAAAGAAATACACTTTATTGAGTTAACATTATTTCTTTATAGGGGAAAAATGTTATGAGCTAGAGCAGGGGTCACCAACCTTTTTGAAAGCAAGAGCTACTTCTTGGGTAGTGATTAATGCGAAGGGCTACCAGTTGATACATAAATTGCCACAAATAGCCAATTTGCTCAATTCACCTTTAACTCTGTTATTATTAATAATGAATGATATTTACACTTAATTGAACGGTTTAAAAGAGGAGAAAACACGAAAAAAAATGACAATTAAATTTTTAAACAGTTTATTTTCAATTTCGACTCTTTAAAATTCAAAATTCAACCGAAAAAAAGGAGAAAATCTAGCTAATTCGAATCGTTTTATGGAACATCATTAGTCATTTTTCCTGATTAAGATTAATTTTAGAATTTTGATGACATGTTTTAAATAGGTTAAAATCCAATCTGCACTTTGTTAGAATATATAACAAATTGGACCAAGCTATATTTCTAACAAAGACAAATCATTATTTCTTCTAGATTTTCCAGAACAAAAATTTTAAAAGAAATTCAAAAGACTTTGAACTAAGATTTAAATTTGATTCTACAGATTTTCTAGATTTGCCAGAATAATTGTTTTGAATTTTAATCATAATAAGTTTGAAGAAATATTTCACAAATATTCTTCGTCGAAAAAACAGAAGCTAAAATGAAAAATTAAATTAAAATGTATTTATTATTCTTTACAATAAAGACATTTTTTTTACTTGAACATTGATTTAAATTGTCAGGAAAGAAGAGGAAGGAATTTAAAAAGTAAAAAGGTATATGTGTTTGTATTTTTTCTCTAAAATTGTCTTTCTGAAAGTTATGAGAAGCAAAGTAAAAAAATTAATGAATTTATTTAAACAAGTGAAGACCAAGTCTTTCAAATATTTTCTTGGATTTTCAAATTCTATTTGAATTTTGTCTCTCTTAGAATTAAAAATGTCGGGCAAAGCGAGACCAGCTTGCTAGTAAATAAATACAATTTAAAAAATAGAGGCAGCTCACTGGTAAGTGCTGCTATTTGAGCTATTTTTAGAACAGGCCAGCGGGCTACTCATCTGGTCCTTACGGGCTACCTGGTGCCCGCGGGCACCGCGTTGGTGACCCCTGGAATAAAGAATCAACTCTTTTCCTTTACTATAGTGGTCTCGATAACGGGTACCGGTTCTCAAAAAGGGATTCGAGTCCGAGGACTCGGTTCTTTTCTTATCAAACAACCGGGAAAACCGGTTTCGAGTATCATCCCTACCCACCACACACACACACACACACACCCACCACACACACGCACACCACACACACACACACACACACACACACACACACGCACACACACTTCTCGCTGATTCAGCAGGAGCGTCTCTGTGTCGCCTTCTTATCATCTTGTTAAAAATTCAAGTGATTCTTTGTGTCTCATGCTAATGTACATCCCTGTTGGAGAAATATGCAGATGACATCATGAATAGTGATGAACACACACACACACACACACACGCTCACACACTTTGTCAGGAAAAAGGTACCCACCAGGTTGTTTTCACACACTGCAATAGCGTCATTGACCCAAAAAAAGTGATAAATAAAAATAAAAAACTGTACCAAGCCGATCAGGAAGTCCTCCTCTATTGATTGCAATGCTTGTGCCCACTTCAGGGAAGATTGGACCCCACGGGATGAGTGCTGTCTCAGGTCCTGGACCCCACTAGGGCAGTGTTTTTCAACCTTTTTTGAGCCAAGGCACATTTTTTGCATTGAAAAAATGCGGAGGCACACCACCAGCAGAAATCATTAAAAAAAACGAAACTCAGTAAAAAGTCGTCGTCGCAACTGTTGGATATGACTTTAAAGCAGTGGTCCCCAACCTTTTTGTAGCTGCGGACCGGTCAACGCTTGAAAATTTGTCCCACGGACCGGTGAGTGGGGGGGGGGTATTTAATTATTATTATTATTTTTTTATTTTTATTTTTTTTACATAAATAAATACAATCATGTGTGCTTACGGACTGTATCCCTGCAGACTGTATTGATCTATATTGATATATAATGTATATATTGTGTTTTTTATGTTGATTTCATTAAAAAAAAAAAAAAAATAAATAAAAAAAAAAAAAATAATAATAATTTCTTGTGCGGCCCGGTGGTTGGGGTCCACCGCTTTAAAGCATAACCAAGCATGCATCACTATAGCTCAGGGGCCGTACTTATCAAGCTTCTTAGAGTGCCATTTTACACTTAAGTCCTGAGAATTTGCGAAATTTAGTCCTACTCTCAAACTTAAGAATAAAAGCTTTTTATCAACGTTCTTAAGTCTAAGAATCACTCCTACTCTCCACGATATTTAAGAGACCTTCTGAGGTGTCTTAAGTGGTTAGGAGTAGCCAGCAGGGGATGGCACTGAGGCGAGAGAGACGTGCGCCAACGTTCAGGGAACGGAACAATGTTTGGTTTTTTTTGATGACGAGCAGCTGATCAAACGGTATCGTTTAGACAGAGCGGATATTATTTTTGTCACAGATTTAATACTTTTCGATTCCTTGTTGATTTCTGCATGTGGCTGCAGTGGGCTAGTATATATAGAGCCACCCACACCAGTTTCAAATTAGTTGCCTAATTAATGAATTGGAAAGAAAATGTTATGACAGTAGCGTATGTGTGTGGCCGTGAGGTGAGTGACGTCAGTGAGTGTGTGGGCGAGAGAAGAGAGGGAGCGGTAGCGTGAGTGCCGGCGGGGACTAGTTTGTTTTGTATTATTTTGTAGTTTATTGTCAAAATATACACTCCCATTGTCCACTTAAATATTTCCAAGATATTTCTTTATTCTTAGACAACGGATTCCCTTCCGTGATTGGTCATTTCTATGGACACAGAAATGACGTCACCTAAAATTGCGTTTACGGCACATAGTAATGTCGTAATTCAGCTCTGAGTGTGACACTTAAGATTCAGTCCTACACTTCGCTGAAAGTGTGAGTAAGACGCTTGGTAACTAACTTTTAAGTGCAGCTTTCAGCGAAGAATTTATTTACTCTTAAGTCAACTCTTAGCAGACTTCTTAGGAGTCATTCTAAGAAGCTTGATAAGTACGGCCCCTGGTGTTTTAGTTCTTGTCTTGCGCTCCTATTTTGGTGGCTTTTCTTTTTTGGGGGGTATTTTCCTGTAGCGGTTTCATGTCTTCCTTTGAGCGATATTTCCCGCATCTACTTTGTTTCAGCAATCAAGAATATTTCCATTGTTTTTATCCTTCTTTGCGGGGACATTGTTGATTGTCACGTCATGTTCGGATGTACATTGTCTTTGCTCCGCAGTAAGTCTTTGCTGTCGTCCAGCATTCTGTTTTTGTTTACTTTGTAGCCAGTTCAGTTTTAGTCTCGTTCTGCATAGCCTTCCCTAAGCTTCAATGCCTTTTCTTAGGGGGCACTCACTTTTTGGTTTAAGCATTAGACACCTTTTTACCTGTACAATGCCTCCCGCTGTTCCCCACATCTACAAAGCAATTAGCTACCGGCTGCCACCTACTGATATGGAAGAGTATTACACGGTTACTCTGCCGAGCTCTAGACCAGTGTTTTTCAACCTTTTTTGAGGCAAGGCACGTTTTTTGTCATTTAAGAATACGGAGGCACACCACCAGCAGAAAAGTTAAAAAAATGATACTCCACCAGGTCGTCGTGCCTTATTTTGAGTTTGTTGGTGTTTTCCTGTGCTTTAGTTCTTGTCTTGCGCTGTTATTTTGGTGGCCCTTCTTGTTTTGTTGGTGATTTCCTGTAGCAGTTTCATGTCTTCCTTTGAGCGCTAGCAAGAGTGTTAGCAAGCAAGGCTATTGAAGTTGTTGCTACCCTTCTTTGTGTGGACATTGTTGATTGTCACGTCATGTGCGGATGTACTTTGCGGACGCCGTAAGTTTTTGCTGTCGTCCAGCATTCTGTTTCTGTTTACTTTGTGGCCTGTTCAGTTTTACTTTCGTTTTGCATACCTTTTCCTTTCCCTTTTGAGTTTGTTGGTGTTTTCCTGTGCTTTAGTTCTTGTCTTGCGCTGTTATTTTGGTGGCCCTTCCTGTTTTGTTGGTGATTTCCTGTAGCAGTTTCATGTCTTCCTTTGAGCGGTATTCCCCCGCACCTGCTCTGTGCTAGCAAGCAAGGCTATTGAAGTTGTTGCTACCCTTCTTTGTGTGGACATTGTTGATTGTCACGTCATGTCACTTTGCGGACGCCGTAAGTTTTTGCTGTCGTCCAGCATTCTGTTTCTGTTTACTTTGTAGCCTGTTCAGTTTTACTTTCGTTTTACATACCTTTTCCTTTCCCTTTTGTTCATTTTTGGTTTAAGCGTTACATACCTTTTTACCTGCACGCCGTGGTCTACATATTGGGATCACAACAAACCATCCTCGTCTCACCCCGCACATTTCGACTTTTACAAAGCAATTAACTACCTGCTGTCACCTTCTGACATGGAGTATTACGCGGTTACCCTGCTGAGTTCTACACAGCACAGACACTAAGCAGCGGCACATTACTTGCAGATTAGAATTATTCATTTGCAAAAAATACTTTTTGGACCAATTAGTGAAGTTTCGTCATTTCCCACGGCACACCAGACAATATCTCACGGCACACTAGTGTGCCGCGGCACAGTGGTTGAAAAACACTGCACTAGGGTATAAAAACAAACTCACACACACACACACACACACACACACACACACACACACACACACACACACACACACACACACACACACACACACACACACACACACACACACACACACACACACACACACACACACACACACATACACACACACAGGTCAAAGCATTGATGGAGGCTCGTCCGGTGTGTGTGTGATGTCATTTTTATTGACTATAATTGTGTCAATGACGTAGTGCAGGAGGCGCAGACACACACACACACACACACACACACACACACACACACACACACACACACACACACACACACACACACACACACACACACTTTGTCAGGGAAAGGTCTTCACTAGGTAGTTTTCAATGACCCCCCCCCAAAAAATAAAAAAAATACAAATAAAATAACTTTAACACGCCCATCAGGAAGTCCTCCTTTATTGATTGCCCGCTTCAGATTCAAGATTGGACCCCACGGAGTGAGTGCTGTCTCAGGTCCTGGACCCCACTAGGACATAAAACAAACTCGCACACACACACACACACACACACACACACAGGTCAAAGCATTGATTGAGGCTGATCAGGTGTGTGTGTGATGTCATTTTTATTAACTATAATTGTGTCAGTAGTGTGTCTCTGCTGCGGATGGACAACACACACACACACACACACACACACACACACACACACACACACACACACACACACACACTTTGTCAGGAAAAGGTCTTCACTAGGTTGTTTTCACACAGCGCATTGACCCAAAAAAAAATAAAAAAATAAATACATTTAAAAAAAATAAAATAAAAAATAAATTAAAAACTTTACCACGCCCATCAGGAAGTCCTCCTTCATTGATTTGTCAGGAAAAGGTCTTCACTAGGTTGTTTTCACACAGCGCATTGACCCGAAAAACAAAAAAACAAAACAAAAAAACTTAAAAAAAAAACTTAAATTAAAAATTAAAAAATAACTTTACCACACCCATCAGGAAGTCCTCCTTCATTGATTGCCCGCTTCAGTCCCCACGGGGAAGATTGGACCCCACAGAGTGAGTGCTGTCTCAGGTCCTGGACCCCACTAGGGTATAAAAACAAACTCACACACTGCTGCGGATGGACAACACACACACACACACACACACACACACACACACACACACACACACACACACACACACACACACACACACACACACACACACACACACACACACACACACACACACACACACGCACAGCTGCAGTGTAGGCCGTTTCCTGTGTACAGTTGTTAGTGTGTGCACATTAGCGTTCCATCAGTACAGGCATTTCCTGTGCGGCCTTGACATCGAACCCCACCCCCCCCACCCAACCCCGCCCCCCCACCACCACCCAACCCCGCCCCCTCCTCGCTGCACATTCTCATGCTCCGTGCACGCCAGCCGTGCACACGCCTTCACGCGCCATACGTCCACGTTTATTCACATGGTCGCAATGTGACCGCACGCCCGCATACGCCCCGCTTAGAGGAGGCATCTGAGTGCGTGGCTGTTCTTTGGGAGTCGAACTATTTCATCCGATTCGAATCATGGATTTTCCAAAAATTAGGAATCGATTTAGAATCGGAATGAATAAGAATGGCGGTTCTGTCAGTACCCGGATGTTGCGCTCACAAACATATCAGGGTGTGTGAATCTTTGGACAATTAACGATTCGATCTGATTCAGATTCCTGGGCTGACGATTCGACTCCGAATCAATTCGTCAGGAATCTCGATTCAAACCGATTATGCATTACCTGCAGCACGTAAGAGAAACAATCCTGGTACTCCTCTCTCGCTAGTTTCCTCCCGTTAACAAATACTTCACCCGACAGTGTCCCAGAGTTTCCGATCCTCCCTATGTTGATTCCAATCCCGGACAAGCCCCCACTTGTTACGGCTGGCTCAGGGCCGCAATGTCAAAAGGGAGTCGAAACTGAAGATAAAAGTGCACAAAAGTGAGGTTAACCGAAAGAAAGTATCCTAAACAAAAAAGAAAGCTAACATAAATGTACTAAACGAGGCAAGGCAAGGCAGGACCGAGCAGAGCAGAGGCAGAGCAGGGATTGAGGTCACGGAGTTTCCATTGACTAAAATTGTTCAATTTCTATACAAACGACATTTGTAAAGTTACAAAGGACTTAAAGTTAGTATTATTTGGAGATGAAACACTGCGTTTTGTTCAGGAGAAAACACACAAAAGCTAATACAAATATTCACAGAAAAAATGAACAAATTAGAAAGATGTATTGACAGAAACAGACTATCTTTGAATCTCAGTCAAACTAAAATAATGCTATTTGGTAACAGTAGAAGAGAAAGTCAAACACAATTCTGGTGATGTATTATATGGTGTAATAATTATAATTAAACTTTTTCTGAACATGTTCTAAAAGCTCTCTGGCTGCATGGAGATTAAGGCTGTGAGTAACACATTGCGAGAATCGGTTAGAATCGAGAATCGTGTTGAAATGCAAATCGATTCTAAATGGAATCGCCACCAAAAAAAAAAAAAAAAAAAAAAAAGTGTTTTAATTTAAAAAAAAATAAGAATCAGTTTAAAAAAAATACGTTTTTCGGCCATTTTCTTGCAACCAGGGTGAGTTTTTTTAAACTTGTAACCTGTTTTGAAAATGTTTATTGTGTGAATGCTCCAAAGCAGGGGTCACCAACGCGGGGCCCGCGGGCACCAGGTAGCCCGTAAGGACCAGATGAGTAGCCCGCTGACCTGTTCTAAAAATAGCTCAAATAGCAGCACTTACCAGTGAGCTGCCTCTATTTTTTAAATTGTATTTATTTACTAGCAAGCTGGTCTCACTTTGCTCGACATTTTTAATTCTAAGAGAGACAAAACTCAAATAGGATTTGAAAATCCAAGAAAATATTTTAAAGACTTGGTCTTCACTTGTTTAAATAAATTCTTTTTTTTTATTTACTTTGCTTCTTATAACTTTCAGAAAGACAATTTTAGAGAAAAA
>NC_084735.1:85838806-85841306 GCF_033978785.1 Entelurus aequoreus
CTTCTCTCCATCATCCATCTTCTGTCCATCATCCATCTTCTGTCCATCATCCATCTTCTCTCCATCATCCATCTTCTGTCCATCATCCATCTTCTGTCCATCATCCATCTTCTGTCCATCATCCATCTTCTGTCCATCATCCATCTTCTTCTGCGTTCATGTACTATAAGTACATTATGAGCATATGATGCGTTCAGGTAATCTAGGTGCTTTATGAACACATGATGCATTTATGTATTCTCTGTGAATTATGAGCACATGATGCATTCAGGTACTCTAGGTGCATAATAAACACATTTATGTACTCTAGGCGCATTAAGAGCAGATGATGCATTCAAGTACTGTGGGTATATCATGAGCACATTATGCGGTTTGAGCACATGATCAGTCAGGTACATTAAGTACATTATCAACACATGGTGCATTCAGGCACTCTAGGCCCATTACGAACACATGGTGCATGTATGTACATTCGGTACAATACAAGCACATGATGCGTTCAAGTACTCTAGGCAAAATATGAGCACTTGATGCGTTCAGGTACACTACGTACAATATGAGCACATGGTGCGTTCAGGTACACTACGTACATTATGAGCACATGGTGCGCTCAGGTACACTACGTACATTATGAGCGCATGGTGCGCTCAGGTACACTACGTACATTATAAGCACATGGTGCGTTCAGGTACACCAGATATATTTAGGTACACAAGTTACATTTTCAACACATGGTGCATTCAGGCACTCTAGGCCCGTTATGAACACATGGTGCATTTATGTACATTCGGTACATTACGAGCACATGATGCGTTCAAGTACTCCAGGCACATTATGAGCACATGATGCGTTCAGGTACAAAACATACATTATGAGCATATGATGCATTCAGGTACACTACGTACATTATGAGCACATGGTGCATTCAGGTACACTCCATACATTATGAGCATATAATGCGTTCAGATACACTACGTACATTATAAGCACATGGTGTGTTCAGGTACACTATGTACCTTATGAGCACTTGATGCGTTCAGGTACACTATGTACCTTATGAGCATACGATGAGTTAAGGTACACTACGTACATTATGAGCACATGGTGCATTCAGGTACACTCCATACATTATGAGCATATGATGCGTTCAGGTACACTACGTTTATTATAATCACATGGTGTGTTCAGGTACACTACGTACATTATGAGCACATGGTGCATTCGGGTACACTACATACATTATGAGCATATGATGTGTTCATGTACACTAGTGTGTTCAGGTACACCAGATATATTTAGGTACGCAAGGTACATTTTCAAAACATGGTGTGTTCAGGTACACTCAGCACATTATGAGGACACAGTGCATTAGATACTCTAAGTTTAATGTGACCACTTGGTGCGTTTAGGTACTTTAGGTGCGTTATGACCACATGGTACGTTCAAGTACACTAGGTACAGTGTGAGCACATGGTGTGTTCAGGTACATTTGGTGCATTTTGTACGCTAGGTACACATGATGTTCAAATACTAGTACATTATGAACAACTGGTGCGTTCAGGTACACTACGTACATTATAAGCATATGCTGCATTCAGGTACACTACGTACATTATAAGCACATGGTGTGTTCAGGTACACCAGATATATTTAGGTACGCAAGGTAAATTTTTCAAACCACGGTGTGTTCAGGTACACTCGGCACATTGTGAGCACACAGTGCATTAGATACACTAAGTTTAATGTGACCACTTGGTGCGTTTAGGTACTTTAGGTGCGTTATGAACACATGGTACGTTCAAGTACACTAGGTACAGTGTGAGCACGTGGTGTGTTCAGGTACATTTGGTGCCTTTTGTACGCTAGGTACACATGATGTTCAAATACTAGTACATTATGAACAACTGGTGCGTTCAGGTACACTACGTACATTATAAGCATATGCTGCGTTCAAGTACACTACGTACATTATAAGCACATGGTGTGTTCAGGTACACCAGATATATTTAGGTACGCAAGGTACATTTTTCAACACACGGTGTGTTCAGGTACACTCGGCACATTGTGAGCACACAGTGCATTAGATACTCTAAGCTTAATGTGACCACTTGGTGCGTTTAGGTGCGTTATGAACACATGGTACGTTCAAGTACACTAGGTACAGTATGAGCACGTGGTGTGTTCAGGTACATTTGGTGCATTTTGTACGCTAGGTACACATGATGTTCAAATACTAGTACGTTATGAACAACTGGTGCGTTCAGGTACACTACGTACATTATAAGCATATGCTGCATTCAGGTACACTACGTACATTATAAGCACATGGTGTGTTCAGGTACACCAGATATATTTAGGTATGCAAGGTGCATTTTTCAACACACGGTGTGTTCAGGTACACTCGGCACATTGTGAGCACACAGTGCATTAGATACTCTAAGTTTAATGTGACCACTTGGTGCGTTTAGGTACTTTAGGTGCGTTATGAACACATGGTACG
>NC_084735.1:85846306-85851306 GCF_033978785.1 Entelurus aequoreus
GTAAGAAAAGGAAGTAGTTACAGGAATCAGACAAAATTAAGTAAAAATAGGAAGTAAGAACAGGAATCAGAAAAAAGAAAGTACAAACAGGAAGTAAGAAAAGAAAGTAGGTACATGAGCAGACACAAAGAAAGTAAAACAGGAAGTAAGAAATGGAAGTAGGAACAGGAATCAGAAACTAAGTAAAATAAAAACAGGAAGTAGTTACAGGAATCAGAAAAAATGAAATAAAAACAGGAAGTAAGAAAAGGAAGTAGGGACATGTTTAGAAAAAAAAGTTAAAACAGGAAGTAAGAAAATGAAGTAGGGACAGGAATCAGAAAAATAAGTAAAATAAAAACAGGAAGTAGGGACATGATCAGAAAAATGAGGTACAAAGAGGAAGTAAGAATAGGAAACGGAAAAAAAGGTAAAAGGAAGGAAGTATGAAGTGGAATTAGAGACATGAGCAGAAAAAATAAGTAAAAACAGGAAGTAAGAACAAGAATCACAAAAAAGAAAGTAAAAACAGGAGGTAAGAAAATGAAGTAGGGACATGAGCAGACACAAAGAAAGTAAAACAGGAAATAAGAAAAGGAAGGAGGGACAGGAATCTGAAAAATAAGTAAAATAAAAAAGAAAGTAAAAACAGGAAGTAAGTAAAGGAAGTAGAGACAGGAATCAGAAAAAGGTAAAATAAAAACAGGGAGTAGGGACATGATCAGAAAAAAAGTAAAAAAAAGGAAGTAAGAAAAGGAAGTAGGGACAGGAATCAGAACAATAAGTAAAATAAAAACAGGAAGTAGTTACAGGAATCAGAAAAAAATTAAGTAAAAATAGGAAGTAAGAACAAGAATCAGAAAAAAGAAAGTAAAAACAGGAAGTAAGAAAAGGCAGTAGGTACATGAGCAGACACAAAGAAATTAAAACAGGAAGTAAGAAAAGGAAGTAGGGACATGAGCAGACACAAAGAAAGTAAAACAGGAAGTAAGAAAAGGAAGTAGGGACAGGAATCAGAACAATAAGTAAAATAAAAACAGGAAGTAGTTACAGGAATCAGAAAAAATAAAGTAAAAATAGGAAGTAAGAACAAGAATCAGAAAAAAGAAAGTAAAAACAGGAAGTAAGAAAAGGCAGTAGGTACATGAGCAGACACAAAGAAATTAAAACAGGAAGTAAGAAAAGGAAGTAGGGACAGGAATCAGAACAATAAGTAAAATAAAAACAGGAAGTAGTTACAGGAATCAGAAAAAATAAAGTAAAAATAGGAAGTAAGAACAAGAATCAGAAAAAAGAAAGTAAAAACAGGAAGTAAGAAAAGGCAGTAGGTACATGAGCAGACACAAAGAAAGTAAAACAGGAAGTAAGAAAAGGAAGTAGGGACAGGAATCAGAACAATAAGTAAAATAAAAACAGGAAGTAGGCACCGGAATCAGAAAAAATGAAGTAAAAAGAGGAAGTAAGAAAAGGAAATAGGGGCAGCAATTAGGAAAAACATGCTAGAGCAGGAAGTAAGACCAGGAAGTGGGACAGGAAGCAGGAGATTCCATCAGCAGTATAGATTGCCATGTCAATGCTGTATGGATGCTGATAGAATGTTCTGGAACAGTGCTTCTCAAACTGTGGTACGCCGGCTCCATCTAGTGGTACGCCAAAAAAATCCCTTAAGTAAATATTGGAACACAGTGTTACTGTTCAAACTGTGTGCAATGTTACTGTGGCCCAACATATGAAATACACTTTGTTGTTTGTTTTTAATGAATACCTGTGCCTGCTACGCTACTCTACTTCAGTGTTGGTCACTATGGAGAGCCAGGGGTTCTCTGAGGTGCTACTTGGTGAGCACAGTGGGAGAACCACGGTTCTAGAAGGTTGCCGGTCAACATGAAGTCCATCACACAGAAACACCATCCAAAGTGTTTCTGGGAAGAGGCCGACGGTCGGGAAGGAAACATGATCCTGGTTGGATCGATCACATGATCACATGATCCGCTCCGTCACCCTCACTCGTGCACGCTCATACGTGACACTTCCTGGTCGCCACGGTGACACACCTTGTTGACCTCACCGCTTTGACGTGACATCATCGCATTGAGTCACATCAGCTTTGAGTGTGTGTGTGTGTGTGTGTTCTTGTATTTCTACCCTTCTTGAGACATCAACAAGGAAAAGTAGCTTCCATATGAGGAGGTGTGAACAAGTGATGACATAAGTCATGGTCCCAATACGGAAAAGCATTGCATCTAATAGAGAATGTCTCATTAGCACCCCTGGTGGTGAAATCTATCAAAATGAGGGTGGTCCCAAAAAGGAGGGATTTTTCAAATTGATTGTGTGTCGGTTTTAAAAGTGCTCCCCCTCTGGTCAACATATGAAATAACAAGTGTGTGTAAGAAATTGAAATGCGCCCCCTTTGGCCAAAATGTCCTTAAAAAAAAAATGTATATAGAGACATACTGTAATAACTTGAAGTAAATAATGAAGATTAAAAACCAATTACAAACAAAAAATTCTAACAAAAAAAAAGATTAAATAAAAGCAGTCTTTTACTCACAATGTGTCGACTTTTTTCTTATAAAATTGGGAACAATTTCTCATATTCTTTCTGTTTCTGTAATATTGCAATATTTTCTCGTAAAATTATCACTTTTTTTAAATGTAAAATCATTACTATTTAATGCAAAATGGCGACATTTGTCTTATAAAAATCCGACTTTTATCACAATATTGCCAATTTTTAGGTTGTTCTCGTAAAATAGTGACATTTTTGGAGTAAAATTGTGACTTTTGTCATCATTTTGCCAAGTGAAATTCCGATTATTATTATAATATTGCCAAAATTTTTTAAGGTTTCTTATAACACTGTGACTTTTGTTGAATAATAACCACTATTTTCTTAAAATTGCCAAAATTTTAAGCTTTTCTTGTAAAATTGCGACTGTTATTGAGTAAAATTCCAACGTTTGTCACAATATCGCACACATGTTCAGTTTTTCTTGTAAAATTTTGACTTGCACTATAATACTGCCAAAATTAAAAGTTTTTCTTGTGAAATTGTGACCTTTTTCTTGTGAAATTCCAAATAATTTTTCACAACAAGCTTTTTTATATTTGCATAGTATGTATATATTATTAATGTTGTAAATACACATCTTTATATATCTAGAAAGGTGGTCCTAAAGAGGGAGGCATTTTTCAGAGGTCTCAAGAAGGTAACAAATACAAGAATGTGTGTGTTCTTGTATTTCTACCCTTCTTGAGACATCAACAAGGAAAAGTAGCTTCCATATGAGGAGGTGTGAACAAGTGATGACATAAGTCATGGTCCCAATACGGAAAACCATTGCATCTAATAGAGAATGTCTCATTAGCACCCCTGGTGGTGAAATCTATAAAAATGAGGGTGGTCCCAAAAAGGAGGGATTTTTCAAATGGACTGTGTGTCGCTTTTAAAAGTGCTCCCCCTCTGGCCAACTTATGAAATAACAAGTGTGTGTAAGAAATTGAAATGCGCCCCCTTTGGCCAAAATGTATTTAAAACAAATAAATAAATCTGTATATAGAGACATACTGTAATAACTTGAAGTAAATAATGAAGATTAAAAACCAATTACAAACAAAAAATTCTAACAAAAAACAAAAATTACCTAAAAGCAGTCTTTTTTCTCACAATGTGTCGACTTTTTTCTTATAAAATCGGGAACAAGTTCTCATATTCTTTCTGTTTCTGTAATATTGCAATATTTTCTCGTAAAATGATCACTTTTTTATTTAAAATCGTTACTTTTTAATGCAAAATGGCGACATTTGTCATATAAAAATCAGACTTTTATCACAATATTGCCAATTTTTTGGTTGTTCTCGTAAAATAGTGACATTTTTGGAGTAAAATTGTGAAATTTTTGGAGTAAACGTGACTTTTTTTGTTATAGTATTGCCAATTTTTTAAAAAAGTTTTCTTATAAAATTGTGTCTTTGACCAAGTAAAATAACCACTATTTTCTTAAAATTGCCAAATTTTTTAGTTTTTCTTGAGTAATTTATTGTTAGAGTAAAATTCCAACTTTTGTCATAATATTGCACAAATGTTATTAATTTAAATATATTATTATTATTATTAATTATTTATAATATTAATGTTGTAAATACACATCTTTATATATCTAGAAAGGCTGGTCCTAAAGAGGTAGGCATTTTTCGGAGGTCTCAAGAAGGTAACAAATACAATAATGTGTGTGTGTGTGTGTGTGTGTGTGTGCGTGCGTGTGTGTGTGTGTGTGTGTGTAAAAAGCTGCTGGATTGATGTCAGCAAGTAAAACCTCCAAAATGTTCACTGAGCAATTCAACAATCATCTGTTTGCTCCTAACACACACACACCCCTAACCCCCGTGTGTGTGTGTGTGTGTGTGTGTGTGTGTGTGTGTGTGTGTGTGTGTGTGTGTGTGGGTGTGTACGTGTACCTTTGGCAGTCTCTCAGGGTCTCCCGGGTGACGAGGGATGACCTTCTGGAGTCTTTGGAAGCCGTAGTCAATGGTTGGCTCGTTGAGGGCTTGACAGGACAAAAACAATATTCACAAAAGTGGATTATTTTTGACATCTTTCATAATTTCTCGCATTTACAAACGACACATTCCAGCGTGGGAATGACGGACGCTCCTGGAACGCATCGCGGTAACAGTCAATCAATCATCAATCAATGTTTACTTATATAGCCCTAAATCACCAGTGTCTCAAAGGCACAACTTTTCCCCCTTTCGATACGATACCAACACTGATTCGATACGATATCAGCATGAATCAAACATACTTTTATTTTGTAGGAGAGTCAAAGAGAAAACGACGGGAAGTATAAAGTAAACAACACTAACCTGTTCATTATTCACCGTCTGGAATGGACTTTAAATTGAAGTGGAGTGGTATTAAGAGCAACCATTCCTAAAGTTAAACAAATTGAATGATGCGGACACATTTGTTACTGGACACTTTCCTATTGTATGTGTAAGTAATATGCAAATAAAAT
>NC_084735.1:85856306-85861306 GCF_033978785.1 Entelurus aequoreus
CGGTGCAGCAAAGAGCAGTGGCAGGTCCGGGGTGTAAAACTCAGCGTTAACGAGCTCAGGCTTCGTTAGAACACAAGCACTGAGATTCTGCATGCCTAATTGTGTTGACCTCTCACCCCTGGGTGACAGCCTATCACAGTGGAGGACAGCCACAGTGACCCCCGGTGACCTCCCACTGTCTAGTCCTCCTCACAACACTAGCTTAGCGTTAACACCGCCGCCTGGACTGACCTCACACACACCCACACACACACACACACACACACACACACACACACACACACACACACACACACACACACACACGCTGACACACACACACACACACGCACACACACGGGTTAAAAGTAGAAATACCGTTGTCATCTTTTACCAACACTTCGTGTCAGACATCTAAAAAACATAAACAAAATAAATTATATATATATATATATACAAATATATATATATATATATACATATATATATATATACACAAATATATACATATATATGTATAAAGTATATTAATATATACTTTATACATATACATATGAAGTGTGAAGTGAAGTGAATTATATTTATATAGCGCTTTTCTCTAGTGACTCAAAGCGCTTTACATAGTGAAAACCCAATATCTAAGTTACATTTAAACCAGTGTGGGTGGCACTGGAGCAGGTGGGTAAAGTGTCTTGCCCAAGGACACAACGGCAGTGACTAGGATGGCGGAAGCGGGGATCGAACCTGCAACCCTCAGGTTGATGGCACGGCCACTCTACCAACCGAGCTATACCGCCCACAATATACTGTATATATAAATATACAGTATGTATATAAATATATATACATATAATTATATGTATATATATATGTGTGTATTTATATATATACATATATATATTTATATATATATATATATATATATATATATATATACACACATATACATATATATATACAAAAATATACACATATATATATATATACTGTATATATATACATAAATATACACATATATACACATTATATATATGTATATCATATATATATATACTGTATACTGTATATAAACATATATATATACACACACATATAAACATACTATGTATACACACAAATATACATATATATACATAAATATACACACATATATATATACACACATTATATATGTATATCATATATATATATACACATACATACATATATATATATACACATATATATATACAGTTTATATATATATACATACATATACATATATACGTATACATACTGTATATATACACACACATACACGCACGCACAAACATATTTGTATATATATATATATATATATATATATATATATATATATATATATATATATATATATATATATATATATATACACACACACACACACACACATATATATGTACACACACACACAATAATATATATATATATATACAGTATATATACATATTTATGTACACATTTTATATATGCATGCACGCACGCACGCACGCACGCACGCACGCACGCACGCACGCACGCACGCACGCACGCACACACACACACACACACACACACATTTATCCAATCCATTTGATTTATATAGCACTATCAACAACAGAACTGTCTCCAGAGTGCTGCACTTTAAAAGAAACAAAAAAAGTAATCCATTTACAAGCATTTAAAATAAAGTGAAAAAAAAAAATCAAAAATAATGAAACACATCAATAAAAAAATAGAATAAAACCATAAAAACTAATCAATTTAATAGAATAAAACAATAAAAGACACAGAGGACCACAAGACTCACGCCGATTTAAAAGCCAGAGAATAAAAGTGTTTTTTAAGACGAGAGGCAGAACATTCCAAAGTTTAGGCCCAGTCTCCCCTGGTTTTAAGCCTGGTTTTAGGCCCCATAAGTTGCAACCGGCCCTCAACGCGCGAGCTGGAGCCTAAACCTGGACGAGGTCCGTGGTGTACTTTGGGGCCAGTCTATTCAAAGCTCTACAAACAAACAGTCACATTTTTAAATCAATTCTAAAACGAACAGGAAGTTCAGTATTTTTCCTCGTTTAGCTTTAAAAAGATTCTGCCAACCAGGCCTCGACGTCATTTAAGCACTCAAGTAGGGGGGGCAGGGGGGGGGGAACGATCATTTTTAGAAATTGCCAAATATATTTGGCAGTCATCTGCATAAAAATGATAAAAGATGCCATGTTTTCTGAATATTGCACCAAGGGGAATGATATAAAGTATAAACAGGATGGGCCCTAGAAGTGATCCTTGGGGGACTCCCCAGTCAAGGGGAGCGGTAGATCAAGTTGAGTGCCCCAATTTGACACAGAAATCTCTACCTGACAGGTCAATCAATCAATCAATCAATGTTTATTTATATAGCCCTAAATCACAAGTGTCTCAAAGGGCTGCACAAGCCACAACGACATCCTCGGTACAGAGCCCACAGGTAAGACCTGAACCACTTCAGAGCAGTCCCCCAGACACCTACATAGTCTTCCCAACCAGATCAAAGACTGGTGTGGTCAACAAGCAGCAGTCAGATCTAAAAGACATCAAATGGATAAACTGCCAGAAGCAGTCATTAAAGACAAGTCTTTAAAAACCTTTAAGAGTGCAGACTCGGTGCTGTGGAAGGTTCTGTAACCCGACTGAAAAGTATCTAAAATGCCACTGTCATTTAAAAAAAGGCTGTATATATCATTACAGTCATTTCCGGACTATAAGCCGCTACTTTCCCCCCCCTCGTTCTGGTCCCTGCGGCTTATACAAGGGTGCGGCTTATATACGGCCTGTTCTTCTCCGACACCGACGAAGAGGATTTCGGTGGTTTTAGTACGCAGGAGGAAGACGATGACACAATGATTAAAGACTGACTTTTCCTATACCGGTAGGCTGGTTATTTTGATAACGTACAGGCGAGCACTTTGTATTACTTTGCACCGTTGTATTATTTGTACTCTGCACGAATGCTGTTCGCCATGTCAAAGATGTGAAAGTTTGATTGAATGATTGAAAGATTTATTGTTAATAAATGGGACGCTTTGCGTTCCCAAACAGTCATCTCTGTCCCGACAATCCCCTCCGTGGTAGCAGGAACCCCTATATACTACGCTAATTACACATCAAAACACTGCGGCTTATAGTCGGGTACGGCTTATATATGGAGCAATCTGTATTTTCCCCTAAATTTAGCTGGTGCGGCTTATAGTCAGGTGCGGCTTATAGTCCGGAAATTACGGTACATACACTACCGTTCAAAAGTTTGGGGTCACACAAACAATTTAGTGGAATAGCCTTCATTTCTAAGAACAAGAACAGACTGTGGAGTTTCAGATGAAAGTTCTCTTTTTCTGGCCATTTTGAGCGTTTAATTGACCCCACAAATGTGATGCTCCAGAAACTCAATCTGCTCAAAGGAAGGTCGGTTTTGTAGCTTCTGTAACGAGCTAAGCTGTTTTCAGATGTGTGAACATGATTGCACAAGGGTTTTCTAATCATCAATTAGCCTTCTGAGCCAGTGAGCAAACACATTGTACCATTAGAACACTGGAGTGATAGTTGCTGGAAATGGGCCTCTATACACCTATGTAGATATTGCACCAAAAACCAGACATTTGCAGCTAGAATAGTCATTTACCACATTAGCAATGTATAGAGCAGGGGTCAGCAACCTTTTTGAAAGCAAGAGCTACTTCTTGGGTAGTGATTAATGCGAAGGGCTACCAGTTTGATACACACTTCAATAAATTGCCAGAAATAGCCAATTTGCTCAATTTACCTTTAACTCTATGTTATTATTAATAATGAATGATATTTACACTTGATTGAACGGTTTAAAAGAGGAGAAAACACGAACAAAATGACAATTACATTTTGAAACATAGTTTATCTTCAATTTCGACTCTTTAAAATTCAAAATTCAACCGAAAAAAAGAAGAGAAAAACTTAAAAAAAGAATTTATGGAACATCATTAGTAATTTTTCCTGATTAAGATTCATTTTAGAATTTTGATTAAATAGGTTAAAATCCAATCTACACTTTGTTAGAATATATAACAAATTGGACCAAGCTATATTTCTAACAAAGACAAATCATTATTTCTTCTAGATTTCCCAGAACAAAATTTTTCAAAGAAATTCAAAAGACTTTGAAATAAGATTTTAATTTGATTCTACAGATTTTCCAGAATAATTTTTTTGAATTTTAATCATAATAAGTTTGAAAAAATATTTCACAAATATTCTTCATCGAAAAAACAGAAGCTAAAATGAAGAATTAAATTAAAATGTATTTATTATTCTTTAAAATAAAAAAAATACATTTACTTGAACATTGATTTAAATTGTCGGGAAAGAAGAGGAAGGAATTTAAAAGGTAAAAAGGTATATGTGTTTAAAAATCCTAAAATCATTTTTAAGGTTGTATTTTTTCTCTAAAATTGTCTTTCTGAAAGTTAGAAGAAGCAAAGTAAAAAAAAAATGAATTTATTTAAACAAGTGAAGACCAAGTCTTTCAAATATTTCCTTGGATTTTCAAATTCTATTTGAGTTTTGTCTCTCTCAGAATTAAAAATGTCGAGCAAAGTGAGACCAGCTTGCTAGTAAATAAATACAATTTAAAAAATAGAGGCAGCTCACTGCTAAGTGCTGCTATTTGAGCTATTTTTAGAACAGGCCAGCGGGCTACTCATCTGGTCCTTACGGGCTACCTGGTGCCCGCGGGCACCACGTTGGTGACCCCTGGTGTAGTGGGTATTTCTTTAAAGTTAAGACTAGTTTAAAGTTATCTTCATTGAAAAGTACAGTGCTTTTCCTTCAAAAATAAGGACATTTCAATGTGACCCCAAACTTTTGAACGGTAGTGTATATATATGTATACAGTATATACATACATACATACAGTATATACATACATATATAATATATATATATACAACTCCTCCAACACAAACATTATTGTTTTTGCACTTTTTGGCTTCTTATTAAATAACTTTTTTAAATAGATT
>NC_084735.1:85866306-85886306 GCF_033978785.1 Entelurus aequoreus
AAGAACGTTTCTCGTGCGCACGAGACACATGTCTAAAAAAAATAAAAAATAATAATAATTATGATAAATGATAAATAAAAATAAAAATAATAAATAATTAAAACATTTTTTTTCCTTTTTTTTTTATAACTTTATAAAAAGTTTCCCTCCATGTCCCTTTAGGGGCTACGTATGAAAAAGTTGTACATTTACGAGAAATAAGTTTCAATTTTAAGACAAAAAAGTTTCTAATTCTACAGAAAAGAGTAACATTTGAAATGTTCATTTTGCGAGAAGAAATTGCAAGAAAAAAAACAAAAACGAAAATGGTAATTTGTGAAAAGGGACATTTAAAAAAAAAATTTTTTTTTTAATTGTATTTATTTTTTTAGACATGTATCTCGTGCGCAAGAGAAACTATCTCGTGCGCAAGGGAAAGTTTCTCATGGGCACGAGAAACTTTTTATAAAGTTATAAAAAAAAAAAGAAAAAATGTTATAATTTTTTTTTTTTTTAGACATGTATCTCGTGCGCACAAGAAAGTTTCTCGTGCGCACGAGATACATGTCTAAAAAATAAAAAAATAAAAAAATAATTATGATAAATGATAAATAAAAATAAAAATAATAAATAATTAAAAAAAAATTTTTTCTTTTTTTTATAACTTTATAAAAAGTTTCCCTCCATGTCCCTTTAGGGCTACATATGAAAAAGTTGTACATTTACGAGAAATAAGATTAAATTTTAAGACAAAAAAGTTTCTAATTCTACAGAAAAGAGTAACACTTGGTGAAAATGCTGCGATTTCACAAGAAAAAAGTAGGCATATTATAAAAAAAATCATGTCAAGTAACAAAAATAGTAGCAAAATAGGCCAAAAAAAAAAAAAGCTAGCATGCTAACAGCACTATGCTATCATGGTAAAAAAAATAGCATGCTTACAGTTAGCATTAATGAAATACCAAAATGTGTCTCTGAGGTGTATGCATGTTAAATTAGTTTAAAAAAATATAGCATGCTGATGTTAGAATGCTAAAATGCTAATTGTAACAGGCATCAAGTACCAAAATGTTTTAGTCCGAAGTGTGTGTACCTGAACAATGTGTTAAAAATGCTAGCCTGCTAATGTAGCATGCATCGAGTACCAAAATATGACTGAGGTGTATACCTACAAAATTAGCTTTTTGTTAGCTACTTTTTGAGCTAACAGGTATCATTCGTCAAGTAACAAAATATTTGACGGTGAGGTGTAGGCTAATATTAGAATGTATGCTACTATTAGAATGCTAACGATAGTCCCGTGGCCTGTTAAACATTTTTACAAGAAAAACACACAAATAATGAAAATGGTAATTGGGGGGAAAAAAGTTATACATTTCGAGAAATACGTTTTCATTTTACGAGAAAGATTGGTAAAATTCTGAGAAAATGCTGCGATTTTACAAGAAAAAAGTAGGCATATAATGAAAAAAATCATGTCAAGTAACAAAAATATGAGCAAAATAAGCTAAAAAAAAAAAAAAAAGCTAGCATGCTAACAGCACTATGCTATCGTGGTAAAAAATAACATGCTTACAGTTAGCATTAATGACATACCAAAATATGTGGCTCTGAGGTGTATACATGCTAAATTAGTTTAAAAAAAATATAGCATGCTGATGTTAGCATGCTAAAATGCTAATTGCAACACGCATCAAGTACCGAAATGTTTTCGTCTGAAGTGTGTGTACCTGAACAATGTGTTAAAAATGCTAGCCTGCTAACGTTAGCATGCATCAAGTACCAAAACATGACTGAGGTATACCTAAAAAAAATGAGCTAATTAGCCACTTTGTTGACATGACGTCAGACTGTAGTCGCTGTTATTACCAACTTCATCCTCCTTAACGCAACAATATGCACTTCCTGTCTGCTCAGGCAACTTTGTGGCGCAGGATTGGCGTGGTGGTGGTGGTGGTGGTGGTGGGCGGGGAGGGGGTGGTGGGGGGGGGGGTAATAGCGTGGAAACGTAGCGGAAGGAAGAAGAAAGGAAGACGACTTGAGAGGCCGAGCTGAGCTGACTTCATTTGCATAGCCACGCTTGATACGCGCGCAGGTAATTGATAGCTGAGCGCCGGCTCGCTGTCAATCACTGCTCGTCTCCCCGGAGATATGCTAATGAGCTGATGATGATGATGATGATGATGATGATGATGATGATGCACACGCACCAACGCTCTCACAAGATGATCAACATTGCAGGCGCACCAGGAAGTGAACACGTCACTTCCTGTCAGGTGAGCGCGTGATGGCCGTCGATGAAGGGCGGAGTCAGATAGGTCAAAGGTCAGAGGAAGCTGAGTGAGGTGGTCTTAAAGGCGCAGTGTTGAATTATAGATGAGACGCATTGATTTTTTTGGGGGGTGGGGAGGGGGGGGAGGGGAGGGAAATCTTAAGACACACACACACACACACACACACACACACACACACACACACACACACACACACACACACGCACACACGCACACACACTTGTATTTGTTACCTTCTCGAGACTTCCGAATAATGCCTACCTCTTTAGGACCGCCCTTTCTAGATATATAAAGAAGTGTATTTACAACATTAATAATATATACATACTATGCAAATATAAAAAAGCTTGTTGTGAAAAATGAGTTGGAATTTCACAAGAAAAAGGTCACAGTTTCACAAGAAAAACTTAAAATTTTGGCAGTATTATAATAAAATTCGTCATTTTACTCAACGCGAGTCAAAATTTTACAAGAAAAACGGAACATTTGTGCAATATTATGATAAAAGTTGGAATTTTACTCAATGACAGTCGCAATTTTACAAGAAAAGCTTAAAATGTTGACAATTTTATGAAAAGAGTCGTATCGTTACTCGACAAAAGTCACAATTTTATAAGAACACTTTTAAAATTTTGGCAATATTGTAATAATAATTGCAATTTTACTTGGCAAAATTATGACAAAAGTCATAATTTTACAAAAAAAAAAATGTCACTGTTTTACAAGAACAACCAAAAAAATTGGCAATATTGTGAAAAAAGGTCGGATTTTATATGACGAATGTTACCATTTGCATTAAAAAGTCACAATTTTACATAAAAAAGTCATAATTTTACATTTAAAAAAAGTCATAATTTTACGGGAAAATTATACAGAAACAGAAATACAGAAACAGAAAGAATACGAGAAATTGTTCCCAATTTTATAAGAAAAAAGTCAACACATGAGAAAAAGACTGCTTTTAATTATCCATCCATCCATCCATCCATTTTCTACCGCTTATTCCCTTCGGGTTGCGGGGGGGCGCTGGAGCCTATCTCAGCTACAATCGGGCGGAAGGCGGGGTACACCCTGGACAAGTCGCCACCTCATCGCAGGGCCAACACAGATAGACAGACAACATTCACACTCACATTCACATTATATTTTATTTATTTTTTTTGTAAATGTTTTTTAATCTTCATTATTTACTTCAGTTATTACAGTATGTCTCTATATACATATTTATTTATTTAAAAAAAAAGTTTTTGGCCAAAAAAGGGCGCATTTAAATTTCTTACACACACTTGTTATTTCATATGTTGACCAGAGGGGGAGCATTTCAATTTCTTACACACACGTGTTGTATCATATGTTGACCAGAGGGGAGCACTTTTAAAACCGACACACAGTCCATTTGAAAAACCCCTCCTTTTTGGGACCACCCGCATTTTGATAGATTTCACCACCAGGGGGTGCAAATGAGACATTCTCTATTTATTAGTTTTTTGTAATGTGCTTAAGGCCGACGACAAAGGAGTCACGGACCACAGATGGCCCCTGTGCCGCACTTTGGGCAACCCAGCTGTAGAAGCTAACTGTTAATGGCCACTATAGTCTTAGTACCATAGTGTATTTGTTCATCCTATGGTCACATATGGCAGTGGTCCCCAACCACCGGGCCGCGGACCGGTACCGATTGGTACCGGGCCGCACAAGAAATTATAAAAAAAAAAAAAAAAAAATTTTTTTTTTTTTTTTTTAATGAAATCAACATAAAAAACACAATATATACATTATATATCAATATAGATCAATACAGTCTGCAGGGATACAGTCCGTAAGCACACATGATTGTATTTATTTATGTAAAAAAAAAAAAAAAAAAAAAAAAAATTTTTATTTTTATTTTTTTTAAATATACCCCCCCCCCCCTCCCCGCGGGACAAATTTTCAAGCGTTGACCGGTCCGCAGCTACAAAAAGGTTGGGGACCACTGACATATGGGACGCGGGTTGTCTTACGTCAGCACCGGAAGTCGTCCAAATCAGCTGTTCACCTGGCGGATTTTTTCCGGGGATGAATAAGGAACTCCTTCTATAGATGCCGTCTTGTTTTATCATATATTGCTGCCTCAATGTTTACTTTTGTATGCACATTAAATTAATTTAAAAAAATCCTGACTTTGGAGCAATGTTCACGGACTCTAGTATTTGGCTCTCTATTCGATGCAATGGTGTTCTGTATTGGGACCATGATTTATGATTTACTTTTCCTTGTTGATGTCTCAAGAAGGGTAGAAACACAAGAACACACACACACACACACACACACACACACACACACACACACACACACACACACACACACACACACACACACACACACACACACACACACACACACACACACACACACACACACACACACACACACACACACACACACACACACACACACACACACACACACACACGCGCGTTAATTAAGCAGACAAAACATGACATGGATGGAGAACAAAGGCCCGACACATCCTCACATTCAGAGTGTGTGCGTGTTCTTGTATTTCCACCCTTCTTGAGACGTCAACAAGGAAAAGTACCTCCATATGAGGACCGGTGAACAAGTTAGGACCGCCACTATGGTACAAACCCCGTTTCCATATGAGTTGGGAAATTGTGTTGGATGTAAATATAAACGGAATACAATGATTTTCAATCCATCTTAGATGAGCTCAGGCCCAGCGAAGCCGACGGCGTTTCTGGGTGTTGTTGATAAACGGTTTTTCGCCTTGCATAGGAGAGTTTTAACTTGCACTTACAGATGTAGCGACCAACTGTAGTTACTGACAGTGGCTTTCTGAAGTGTTCCTGAGCCCATGGGGTGATATCCTTTACACACTGATGTGGCTTGTTGATGCAGTGCAGCCTGAGGGATGGAAGGTCACGGGCTTAGCTGCTTACGTGCAGTGATTTCTCTGAACCCTTTGATGATATTACGGAGCGTAGATGGTGAAATCCCTAAATTCCTTGCAATAGCTGGTTGATAAAGGTTTTTCTTAAACTGTTCAACAATTTGCTCATGCATTTGTTGACAAAGTGGTGACCCTCGCCCCATCCTTGTTTGTGAATGACTGAGCATTCATGGTATCTACTTTTATACCCAATCATGGCACCCACCTGTTCCAATTTGCCTGTTCATCTGTGGGATGTTCCAAATAAGTGTTTGATGAGCATTCCTCAACTTTATCAGTATTTATTGCCACCTTTCCCAACTTCTTTGTCACGTGTGCTGCCATCAAATTCTAAAGTTAATGATTATTTGCAAAAAAAAAAAAGTTTATCAGTTTGAACATCAAATATGTTGTCTTTGTAGCATATTCAACTGAATATGGCTTGAAAATGATTTGCAAATCATTGTATTCCGTTTATATTTACATCTAACACAATTTCCCAACTCATATGGAAACGGGGTTTGTACATTTTTAGTCTCCTTTACACCTGCATTATCCTTTTCACCCTTACCCTTTCCATCGTTTGTAACTAAGCTACTGTGTGGAACAGTTTCCCTTGTGGATCAATAAAGTTTGTCTAAGAAATCATGGTCCCAATACGGAAAACCATTGCATCTAATAAAGAATGTCTCACTTGCGCCCCTGGTGGTGAAATCTATCAAAATGAGGGCGGTCCTAAAAAGGAGGGATTTTTCAAATTGGTCAACATATGAAATAACAAGTGTGTGTAAACATTTGAAGTGCTCCCCCTCCGGTCAACATATGAAATAACAAGTGTGTGTAAGAAATTGAAATGTGCCCCCTTTGGCCAAAATTAATTAAAAGAAAACATATATATATATATATGTATATAAAGACATAATGTAATAACTTGAAGTAAATAATGAAGATTAAAAACCAATTACAAACAAAAAATTAAATACATTTAAAAAATAATTAAAAGCTTACCTACAATTTAACAACAACAAAAACATGTCACAAAATAAATCTTAAAACAGCCCTAATATGAGAAATATTTCCAATAAGTATTTTAGAATTGTATGAAAGGCAAGAACACTTGGTATACTTTAAGAGAAAAAAATATTGTTTTCTAAGTGACAACATGCTGCAATTTCACAAAAAAAGTTAAAATCTTACAAAACAAATCTTAAAACGCCTCTAATATGAGAAATATTTAGGATAAATGTTTTACAATTGTATGAAAAGCTGAATATTTGTTATACTTAAAGAGGAAAAAATATGACTTTTTCAGTGACAACACGCTACAATTTTACAAAAAAAGTAAACATGTTACAAAATGAATCTTAAATATTTCTGATAAATGTTTTACAATTTTACGAAAAGCATAAACATTTTTTTTACATCTTTTACGAGAAAAAGTAATATTTTTTTAAAATGGAAAAAAATGCTAGACATTTATGAGAAAAATGTCTTTATACTACAAAGTATTACAACAACAAAAAAAAGTTGCTTACCTTTTTTATATTTACATAGTATGTATATATTATTAATGTTGTAAATACAAATCTTTATATATCTAGAAAGGCTGGTCCTAAAGAGGTAGGCATTTTTCAGAGGTCGAAGGTAAGAAACACAAGAATATATGTGTGTGTGTGTGTGTGTGTGTGTGTGTGTGTGTGTGTGTGTGTGTGTGTGTGTACAAAGTTGTGTACAAACTTCTCACGTGTCAGGTGATGATTGACGACGCCAAACACACAGCTTTTTAACGAGCCTTATATGTGTTTGTAATATTCCTTTCATCAACACTTGTGTGTGTGTGTGTGTGTGTGTGTGTTAGCAAACAGGCACGCAGAGGAGAGCGCTACTTCCTGTTCCGCCTCCCCGCACGGCGCACTAATTAGGCCGGGCACGTTGCTTGCTATTTGTTCTTCTCATTATGTGATCAAAGTCGTTAACGTGTTTACACCGACTGTAGCGCACTGCCTTCAAACATCAGTGTGTGTGTGTGTGTGTGTGTCTGCTGGGAACACACACACACAACACTACACAACAGTGTGAAGTAAATGGAAAGGGAATATTGGTGAAAATGTGTAATTGTGGGGCGTTCAGTGATGGGGGAAGTCATAATAAAACCAACTAAGTCGTAATAAAGCCGACCGCAGAACGTTTATTCCGACCCTCCAGCGAGGCAGGAGCAAATACACTCGACCCTGCCTTAATAAACCACCTTTTCTTTTCAGCAAGCAACAACAACAACACTACAACAACACAACCCAGTCCTGTGTACGTGTCAGCTGATATTTGACACAGGCCTTGCAATTATCAATCACATCTTGGAGGATGATTAAGAGTACAAAAACCCTTAAATTGATATCTTTGTTAAAAACATATAAAGTGATATAGGTAGCCCTTTTTTCGTATTTGTTATTATTATTATTTATTTATACTTAATACTCTCTGTATTTCCTTTTGTTTTCTTTCCTTGACATGTTTTGCTGATCAGAATCAGAAATACATTATTAATCCCAGAGGGGAAATAAAAAATTTCAGCACGATCCCATTCAAGATCAGACAAACATTACAGGGAGACAGAACAGGATCAACATTACAAGGAGACAGAACGGGATCGCTGACGGGTCTGCCGACTTCCGGCGCCCCCTTACAAAAAAGGTGAGATACAGGTAAACAATGGGGGGTGCTCACTAAACTGTGTAGATATTATTAAAAACGTCCAAGCACCATAAAAAAATTCAAAATAACACTAATTCAGAACCATTACAATGCATGATGGGAAAAATGCAAAACACTGTTTCCAATTTAGCAGCTCGATATTTCTGATCGATTACGAAACTTTAAGGAGGTCGTCACGGACGTAAACAAGGTAGTACTTCAACTTTCACATGCTCTTAATATGCAATTATATTAATTACATATCCATTACATTAATATAATATTTGAAGTGAATACAGCACAGTATGTACTTCTAGGACCCAATACAAATAACCTTCCCTAGTCATGGCAAAAATCAAACACAAAAAGTCAACACACACGATCACAACCTGCTCACTAAACTGTGTGGATATTATTAAAAACGTCCAAGCACCATAAAAAAATTCAAAATACTTTAGCTCTATTACAATGCATGATGGGAAAAATGCAAAACACTGTTTCCAATTAAGCTGCTCGATATTTCTGATCGATTACGAAACTTTAAGGAGGTCGTCACGGACGTAAACAAGGTAGTACTTGAACTTTCACATGCTCTTAATATGCAATTATATTAATTACATATCCATTACATTAATATAATATTTGAAGTGAATACAGCACAGTATGAACATTTAGGACCCAATCCAAATAACCTTCCCTAGTCATGGCTAAAAAAAACCACAAAAAGTCAACACACACGATCACAACCTGCTCACTAAACTGTGTGGATATTATTAAAAAACGTCCATGCACTATACATTTATTTTTAAAATACTTTAGCTCTATTACAATGCATGATGGGAAAAATGCAAAACACTCTTTCCATTTTAGCAGCTCGATATTTCTGATTGATTATGAAACTTTACGGAGGTCTTCACGGACGTAAACAAGGTAGTACTTCAACTTTCACATGCTCCTAATATGCAATTATATTAATTACATATCCATTACATTAATATAATATTTGAAGTGAATACAGAACAGTATGTACTTTTAGGACCCAATCCAAATAACCTTCCCTAGTCATGGCTAAAAAAACAAAAACCCACAAAAAGTCAACACACACGATCACAACCTGCTCACTAAACTGTGTGGATATTATTAAAAAATTGATTACATATCCATTACATTAATAGAATATGTATACACATATTTACTGTATGTATAGGCTACTATATAATTTACATTCGGCCCCCGGCCCAATTTCTTTCGCCCACAGGACCAAAGACATCCCCATTCGCCGCCTCCGCCAGCCGAATCGTCGCCGAAACAAGTCGTGTCCCAAAAGCCACGACAAGGTTCCTAAAGATGGCCGAACACTCACTGCAAGAGCGCTCTGAGAAAGGTGGAAGTAGAAATATATGAAACATATTGTTAAAGGTAGAAAAAGTCATGCGACCCTCCACACCTTTCCACTATGCTGGTGTTTAAAGCCGCCATTGTGATGGTAATGGTGCTCACGGTGTCTCCTTTGTGCACGCCAATCTCGCCGTCCGCCTGCGCCAGCGAGCGTACGGCGGCAGTCGGATTAAAAAGGCGTGCGCGGCGCTGACGCGGAACGTGCTCGCTCCCCCCGGCGAGCGCGCGGGACCTTTTCCGCCGAGGTGGCTTGACCTCAGCTTGAGCGCTGTCGCCGTGACCTCATGTTAGGTCGCCCGCCATCGCTGTGTGCGCACGTATGCGTGTGCACGTGCAGGTGATTGGGGAGAAGACATCAAAGATAATCATCCATTAAAATGCAGCTTCACAGCCTCCATCACGTCCGTGATGGGGACATAAACGTGCACGTACGTGCGTGTGCGAGCGTGTGTGTGTGTGTCACCCCGTTGTGATTGGATGACAGCAGAGATGTGCGTTTGCTAGGTAAACATGGCGGAAACAACAACGTGACGGTAAAAAAGAGCTGAATTGGTCGAAAAAAATCATCATTTATTTACTAAAAGTACAAATAATAATCTGAGAAATCCCATTTGAACCGACACGGTATCGATTCAACGGGACCAATTTCCGGCCCTCTTGTGTGCGTTGATAAATTCTTGTTGTTTTGGATCGTAAAATCTCACCTGTATTGAGCATCTAAGCTGTAATATTTTGTTTTTGCTATCATTTGCAAGTAGGACACGAAGTTGCAAGACGTTGGATGGCAGTCGTGTCTAGTTTGTGGTGTGTGGGTCATTTCAGTCTTTGCCGGTCTGTTGCTGCGCCCTAAAAAGTGTTGATGCTGTAAGCATTGCTCTTATTACGCACCGGCTGTTTGATTGCAACACAGTTGGAGATTTCATTGACAAATTGGGAGGTGTCGAAATCAACAAGTTATAATTCGCTAATGCTAATCAGTAGCATGTCAATAGCAAAGCGCTTTTACAAACACTACTGAAGCGCTCTTCCATACACTACTGACACGCTCTTACATACACTACTGACACGCTCCTACATACACTACTGAAACGCTGTTACATACACTACAGAAGCGTTCTTACATATAGTACTGAAACGCTCTTACATACACTACTGAAGCGCTCTTACATACACTACTGAAGCGCTCTTACATACACTACTGAAGCGCTCTTATATACACTACTGAAGCGCTCTTACATACACTACTGAAGCGCTCTTATATACACTACTGAAGCGCTCTTACATACACTACTGAAACACTCTTACATACACTACTGAAACGCTCCTACATACACTACTGAAACGCTCCTTCATACACTAATGAAACGCTCTTACATACATTACTGAAACGCTCTTGCATACACTACTGAAACGCTGTTACATACACTACAGAAGCGTTCTTACATATAGTACTGAAACGCTCTTACATACACTACTGAAGCGCTCTTACATACACTACTGAAGCGCTCTTACATACACTACTGAAGCGCTCTTACATACACTACTGAAGCGCTCTTATATACACTACTGAAGCGCTCTTACATACACTACTGAAACACTCTTACATACACTACTGAAACGCTCCTACATACACTACTGAAACGCTCCTACATACACTACTGAAACGCTCCTACATACACTAATGAAACGCTCTTACATACATTACTGAAACGCTCTTACATACACTACTGAAACGCTCCTACATACACTGACATGCTCTTACATACACTAATGAAACGCTCTTACATACATTACTGAAACACTCTTACATACATTATTTAAATGCGCTTACACTCCTGAAATGCTCTTACACTTTTGATTCGCTCTTACATACACTACTGACACGCTCTTACACTACTGAAACGCTTTTATACTACTGAAACGCTCTTACATACACTACTTACACGCTCTTACATACACTACTGAAACACTCTTATATACATTACTTAAATGCGCTTACACTCCTGAAACGCTCTTACACTTTTGAAACGCTCTTACATACACTACTGACACACTCTTACATACACTACTGAAACACTCTGACATACACTACTGAAACACTCTGACATACACTACTGTAACGCTCTTACAAAAACTACTGAAACACTCTTACATACACTACTGAAACGCTCTTACATACACTACTGAAATGCTCTTACACTACTAAAACGCTCCTACATACACTACTAAAACTTGTGTGTTTGAGAGTGTTTCGCGTGTGTGTATGATAGCGTTTCACATGTGTGTTTGAGAGCGTTTCACATGTGTGTATGATAGCGTTTCACATGTGTGTTTGATAGTGTTTCACATGTGTGTATGAAAGCGTTTTAGTTGTGTGGGTGAGAGCGTTTCAGTAGTGTTGGTGAGAGCGTTTCAATAGTGTTGGTGAGAGCGGTTCACTTGTGTGTATGAGAGCGTTTCACTTGTGTGTATGAGAGCGTTTCCTTTGTGTGTATGAGAGCGTTTCAGTAGTGTGTATGAAAGCGTTTTAGTAGTGTGTCTGAAAGCGGTGTGTATTGAGTGAATAGAGAATTGTTTTGAGTCGGAAAAATATCGTTTTTGAATCGAGAATCGCGTTGAATCGGGAAAAAATCGATTTACAATCGAATCGTGACCCCAAGAATCGATATTGAATCGAATCGTGGGACACCCAAAGATTTGTAGCCCTAATGAAAGACTTTCAGTCGTGTGTATGAAAGAGTTTCAGTCGTGTGTATGAAAGAGTTTCAGTCGTGTGTGTGAGAGAGAAAAAATTCAGTTTGTGTGAGAGCGTTTCAGTAGTGTATATAAGAGCGTTCCAATAGTGTATGTAAGAGCGATTCAATAGTGTATGTAAGAGCGTTTCAGTACTGTCTGTAAGAGAATAATTTGTCAGTTGTTATGTGAGAGCATTTCAGTAGTGTATTTAAGAGGTAATTGTGTGCAATGTCCCCAACAGCCCCTCATATGTATCGCTTACACACACACGCGCACGCATCTGTAGAGCACAGATGTGTGCGTGTGTGTTTCCTGCTTTTGTCACATGTACATTGATAGCATGTCTTTACTGAAAGGCGATTGTCAAGGACTTCCCGGTTCCATTCGACACAAAACAACAAACCAACACTGCGTGTGTTTGCGTGTGAGCGTGTCAGAAAGTCAGACCCTGAAATGATGTTACATACATGTGTAAGTAGCATACAGGAAGTAGACTGTGTTGTGTACAGGAAGTGGAACCAATGCACGTCCCGATGGGAATCCCATTCATCGCTGTCAGCCCCCGCCCACACACACACACACGATGATTTAGTTATGTGTTACACAACAGACGAGCGCTGATATATAAACTCTCATTAACACTAATTGCTCTACTCAGTCAAGCCAATCAACAAACAACAACAGTAATTACTTCATATGTGACGTCTTCATAATCACTCGCAGAATCAGCCTATCACTACTATTATGACTATCATTGCACGTCGTGGTATTATGCACGACAGCACAACGCCCGTTCAAAAAAACGATGTTATCCTGCGTGGCGGGCCGCTCTCGTTATGTATTCAAGCTGCATAAATCTCACTGACACAAGGCAGGGAAGGAGGCGGGGCTTACTTACCCCTTGGGGACCCCCCAACATGTGGTGAATGTTATAGGTCCCTGGGTTCCAAAAGGGTTTCAGTCATAAAAAGTCTTTAAACTACCGTATTTTACGCACCATAGGGCGCACTGCCAATGAATGGTCTATTTTCGATCTTTTTCATATATAAGGCGCACCGGATTATAGGGCGCATTAAAGGAGTCATATTATTATTTTTTTCTAAACGTAAAACACTTCCTTGTTGTCTACATCAGTGGTCCCCAACCACCGGGCCGTGGCCCGGTACCAATTGGTCCACGGACCGGTACCGGGCCGCGGCCGCACAAGAAATTAAAAAAAAATAATAATAATTTTTTTTTAAATTAAATCAACATAAAAAACACAATATATACATTATATATCAATATAAATCAATACAGTCTGCAGGGATACAGTCCGTAAGCACACATGATTGTATTTCTTTATGACCAAAAAAAAATAAAAATAATTTTTTTTTTTTTTTTTTTTACTAAACTTACCAAAGTCGCACTAAAACATTTTGATAGATTTATGAGCGCCGTGTGTTATGTTCTATATTTTCAATGGAACATATAAAATGTTGGTGTTGTTTACTTGAGTCATATTGTCATTATGTATCTCTTTTGTTTGACTCCCATCTACTGGTCACACGTATCATTACACCGTGTACCAAATAAAATTGCTTCGAGGTCGGTAAGCAAAACCAGAATTATTCCGTACATTAGGCGCACCGGAATATAAGGCGCACTGTCGAGTTTTAAAGAAAAAAAAGGATTTTAAGTGCGCCTTGTAGTCCGGAATATACGGTAAGTCAACTATTACATTTTTTTTTTCTTTCGACGCTTAAATTTCTCGATCATCAATCCGTTGATATGACATTTAGTTTGTTCTGTTTTAAGCCCTTTTTGTGGGTAAAAATTAGGGATGTCCGATAATGGCTTTTTGCCGATATCCGATATTCCGATATTGTCCAACTCTTTAATTACCGATACCGATATCAACCGATACCGATATCAACCGATATATGCAGTCGTGGAATTAACACATTATTATGCCTAATTTCGACAACCAGGTATGGTGAAGATAAGGTACTTTTTAAAAAAATTAGTAAAATAAGATAAATAAATTAAAAACATTTTCTTGAATAAAAAAGAAAGTACAACAATATAAAAACAGTTACATAGAAACTAGTAATGAATGAAAATTAGTCAAATTAACTGTTAAAGGTTAGTACTATTAGTGGAGCAGCAGCACGCACAATCATGTGTGCTTACGGACTGTATCCCTTGCAGACTGTATTGATATATATTGATGTATAATGTAGGAACCAGAATATTAATAACAGAAAGAAACAACCCTTTTGTGTGAATGAGTGTAAATGGGGGAGGGAGGTTTTTTGGTTTGGTGCACTAATTGTAAGTGTATCTTGTGTTTTTTATGTGGATTTAATAAAAATTTTAAATAAAACAAAAAAAACCCAAAAAAACCGATACCGATAATAAAAAACCCGATACCGATAATTTCCGATATTACATTTTAACGCATATATCGGCCGATAATATCGGCAGGCCGATATTATCGGACATCTCTAGTAAAAATACAAACTACGCAATATTTTTGCACACATGCAAGATATTTTTGTAACCACGTAACTCTTATGTCACTACCAAATTATCGTTTATTGTTCACACTGCAGGTCAGTTCCGATTTTTTTGCCCATATGCGACCTGTATCGGATGCTTTCATGTCAGTGTGAACTGACCCAGGCATCTTTCCTATGTGTAAACAAATGCCACGCGTCATCCGACGAGAAATTCATCAATAAGCGTTAAGTCCCAATTGTTTGCCAAATTTTACGGTAAACAAAATAAATAGTTGACAACGGAGCAGAAAAACAAGTGAAAATTAATTGTTTTAGGAACTCACGTAAAAGTTCCACCACTCTTGTCTCGCCCACAGACACGCTCTTGAAGCAAAATATCCCGTGAAAAAGTGCCAAAATACTTCTGCCTCTTTCTTTGTAATCTTCTAAGCGCGAAAAATCGGTTCAGAATATGTTGACTTTGATTGACCACAAATGCGTCAGTACTGAGACTGACGAGAGTTGACGCCGTGATTAGTTCAGCAAACACTGCACTGTGTGCGACGTCATGACCGCATGCCGGTCAGATTGCATTCACATTAGAAATCTTTTTTTTTTTTGGAATGTGAACAGCCTCTAAAAAGATCGGATTTGACTAAAAAATACGAATTGGGCATCCGACGCTGTAGTGTGAACGTAGCCTATGCTCTATGGTGCTCTGGCGGTATCTAGTGGTCGAGGGGTCAAATTACACCTCTAACAGGATTTGCACATATTTCAAAGGGAATTGTTTGGAATGATTTGGCTTTCAGAGAAAAAGCATCATAAAAGAAGTTTACAGCATATCGAAAAATTGCCTTTATAAGGGGAGTCAATGAGGGACAAAAGGGTCCCAGGGAACTCCAATGCAGGGTTTCCCACACATTCATTTATTTGTGGCGGCCCGCCACGAAAGAATTACGTCCGCCACAAATAAAAAAAAATAAAAATAATAATAATAATAATTTAAAAAAAATATATATATATATATATATATATATATATATATATATATATATATATATATATATATATATATATATATATATATATATATATATATATATATATATATATATATATATATATATATATTAGGGCTGCAACTAACGATTAATTTGATAATCGATTAATCTGGCGATTATTACTTCGATTAATCGATTAATAATCGGATAAAAGAGACAAACTACATTTCTATCCTATCCGGTATTTTATTGGAAAAAAAAACAGCATACTGGCACCATACTTATTTTGATTATTGTTTCTCAGCTGTTTGTAAATGTTGCAGTTTATAAATAAAGGTTTAGTTAAAAAATAAAAAATAAAAAAAATAAATAAATAAAAACTCTGCGCATGCGCATAGCATAGATCCAACGAATCGATGACTAAATTAATCGGCAACTATTTTAATAATCGATTTTAATCGATTTAATCGATTAGTTGTTGCAGCCCTAATATATATACATATATATATTTATATATATTTTTTGTTGTTGTTGTTGTTGTTGTTGTTTTGTTTTTTTGTTTTTTTGTCCTCTCCAGCTTATCAGGTAAATCATATAGTTGATGTAGATGCCCATATCGGCTGTTCAGATTTACTTTACAAAAGAGAAGTGTAGGATACTTCTCTTGTTGCCTTATTTGTATTTTGACTTTATTAAATGTATTTATATTAGAAACACAACATGTGTATATAACAAAGGGTGCAAAGTCTGCAGGCAGTAGGAAACACATGGTTAAGTGTTAGGGAGTAAAACTGATGGCAGTCTAAAGTTCAAGATTTTTGGAGCTCTTTGTTCAGTGGATCAGATGTTTGATGAAGCTCTGTGTCTATCTACCACCACTACTGTTTTCTGTTTATTTGTTACTGACTGTGGCAGGACATCTCTGTCTCTGTTTCACTTTATGTTGCTGGTAAATAATATGCTTGTAGTAGTAGGCTAAAGTTAAATTATTTAGTATGCACTAATTAAAGGGGCAGAGCTTTAAGAGACATTTTAGCTTTTATATTTTATAAGATATATTTTTTGTAAGAACCACAATTAATAAATATATTTCAGTGAATAACTTATTGTTCAAATCTGTATATAAATATGTACATAAAGTGTTGTAAATATATTGTAAAATGGATGGACATTAAAAAGAAAACTGTTATTATTAATTAGTAAGTATACATTTTTTTAGCCTTTTTAGAGAAAATCAAATCATTGTAGTAAATGATGCAAATTACTCGATGATGTCATGGTGACCACGCCCATAGCCACGCCCCCACCGCCACAGGTATCTTGGCAGTTTATGGGAAACACTGCAATGTATACCCACTCAATACCAATGCAAAATACCTCGGCCACATCATCAATGATAAGATGAAGGATGATGCACTTTTTAAAAGGACATTTTTCTTGTTGCTCTGAAACGCCTTTTACTGAATATGCACAAGCACTTTTTTTGAATATTATGTGACATAATGCCTTTTAAACTGTATGTTTTGTAATATGTACTGCATGTGATAGTATGTCTACTTGGACGTTGGAATCTGCAATAAAGTTTGATGATGATGATAAATACCTCGTGTTAGAGATAACGTGGCAAAGAACGGACAACGCACATTTCGAGATGAATTCCTTGACATATTTTATCCCGCTACTTTTTAAAGTGAAAATGATGCTGCATGATGTCATCTTCAAAGGCAATAAAAAATACCCACAAAAGTCCCAATACTTTATATTGGGGACAGTTCGGGATATTATTCAGAACTACCTCTTACATACTGAAACGCTCTCACATAAACACCTGAAAAATGATTCTCTCACACAGACTACTGAAATGCTCTAACATACACTACTGAATCCCTCTTACATACACTACTAAAACGCTCTTACACACACAACTGAAATTATTTTCTCTCACACACACTCCTGAAACGCTCTCCCACAAACTGAAATGTCTTTCTTTCACACACGAATGAAACGCTCTGATACACAGTACTGAAAAGCTCTGTTATACACTACTGAAACGCTCTTATTTACACAAGTGAAATGCTCTCACATAAACAACTGAAAAATTGTTCTCTCACACACAGTACTGAAACGCTCTTACAAACACTACTGAATCCCTCTTACACACACTACTAAAACGCTCTCACACAAACTGAAATTATTTTCTCTCACACGCACTCCTGAAACGCTCTGATACGCACTACTCAGACGCTCTCATTCACACTACTGAAACGCTCTCATACACACTACTGAAATTCTCTCACACAAACTTAAATATTTTTTTCTCACACACTACTGAAGCCCTCTAATACACACTACTGAAACCCTCTCATACACACTACTGAAACACTCTCATACACACTACTTAAACGCTCTCACATAAACAACTGAAAAAGGATTCTCTCACACACAGTACTGAAACGCTCTTACAAACACTACTGAATCCCTCTTACACACACTACTAAAACGCTCTCACACAAACTGAAATTATTTTCTCTCACACGCACTCCTGAAACGCTCTGATACGCACTACTCAGACGCTCTCATTCACACTACTGAAATGCTCTCATACACACTACTGAAATTCTCCCACACAAACTTAAATATTTTTCTCTCAAACACTACTGAAGCCCTCTAATACACACTACTGAAACCCTCTCATACACACTACTGAAACACTCTCATACACACTACTTAAACGCTCTCACATAAACAACTGAAAAAGGATTCTCTCACACACAGTACTGAAACGCTCTTACAAACACTACTGAATCCCTCTTACACACACTACTAAAACGCTCTCACACAAACTAAAATTATTTTCTCTCACACGCACTCCTGAAACGCTCTGATACGCACTACTCAGACGCTCTCATTCACACTACTGAAACGCTCTCATACACACTACTGAAATTCTCTCAAACAAACTTAAATGTTTTTCTCTCACACACTACTGAAGCCCTCTAATACACACTACTGAAACCCTCTCATACACACTACTGAAACACTCTCACACAAACTTAAATGTTTTTCTCTCACACACTACTGAAACACTCTCATACACACTACTGGAACACTCTTATATACACAAGTGAAACGGTTTTATACACGCTACTGAAACAGAGAGTTTTATTCATGTGTGTGAGAGAATCAGTTTTCAGTTGTTTGTGTGAGAGTGTTTCAGTGATGGCTATGAGAGCGTTTCAGTAGTGTGTGAGAGAAAAACATTTTAAGTTTGTGTGAGAGCGTTTCAATAGTGTGTATGAGAGCGTTTCACTTGTGTATATAAGAGCTTTTCAGTTTTGTGTATGAGATTGTTTCAATACTGTGTATGAGAGCGTTTCAGGAGTATGTGTGACAGCATTTCAGTAGTGTATGTAAGAGTGATTCAGTAGTGTGTATAATAGCGTTTCAGTACTGTCCGTGAGAGAATAATCTTTCAGTTGTTTATGTGAGAGCATTTCAGTAGTGCATGTAAGAGGTAGTTCTGAATAATGTCCCTAACAGCCCCTGATAGCTTTAACCACACGTACACACAATTAAAACACACCCGCACACAATTAACACAAACGGTGTCTCAGCACACTTGTGGGATAGCTTTGTGGTCCTTGTGGTGGTGACAGTGGTCAAAGTGGACTAAAAATGCCGAGTCAGCACAGCACACCAGCAGGTAAACAACAAAAGTCATGAAAGCGGCACCCATGTGACGTGCACGACCCTAATCGCACGCTCACGTGCACGCACACACGTACATGTGTTGGGGTCGGGTTACCGCTAACTGGAAACAGATCGTAGAAGGTGAAAAAGGTGAAAGGTCATGAACTCACTTTGCTGGCGATTGGCACGCACACGGGACTGCAGAGGTGTAGCCCACTCAGTCAGACAGGAAGTCAGAGGGTCAAAGGTCGCAGGCACTCATTGATTAGCCGTCAGTCAGTGCAACACACGCACAAGTGTAGATTAAAAACTTTGCTCCATCGTATTAAACTCTTAACTAAGTGTCCGGGACCACCACCAATCCTGGCCACGCACACACATTATACCTCCTTCCCTCTTTGAACTGTGAAGTTAAAACCATTTCAGGTGACTACCTCTTGAAGCTCATGAAGAGAATGCCAAGAGTGTGCAAAACAGAAATCAGAGCAAAGGTTGACTTCTTTGAAGAAACTAGAATATAAAACGTGTTTGCGGTTATTTCTAGGGATGGTTATTTCTAGGGATGTCCGATAATGGCTTTTTTGCCGATATTCCGATATTGTCCAACTCTTAATTACCGATACCGATATCAACCGATACTGATATATACAGTCGTGGAATTAACACATTATTATGTCTAATTTGGACAACCAGGTATGGTGAAGATAAGGTCCTTTAAAAAATAATAATAAAATAAAATAAATAAATTAAAAAGATTTTCTTGAATAAAAAAGAAAGTAAAACAATATAAAAACAG
>NC_084735.1:85891306-85896306 GCF_033978785.1 Entelurus aequoreus
CCGTATTTTTCGGACTATAAGTCGCAGTTTTTTTCAGTTTGTCCGGGGGTGCGACTTATACTCAGGAGCGACTTATGTGTGAAATTATTAACACATTACCTAAAAATATCAAATAATATTATTCAGCTCATTCACGTAAGAGACTAGACGTATAAGATTTCATGGGATTTAGCGATTAGGAGTGACAGATTGTTTGGTAAACGTATAGCATGTTCTATATGTTATAGTTATTTGAATGACTCTTACCAAAATATGTTACATTAACATACCAGTTGGTTATTTATGCCTCATATAACGTACACTTATTCAGCCTGTTGTTCACTATTATTTATTTATTTTAAATTGCCTTTCAAATGTCTATTCTTGGTGTTGGCTTTTATCAAATACATTTCCCCCAAAAATGCGACTTACACTCCAGTGCGACTTATATATGTTTTTTTCCTTCTTTATTATGCATTTTAGGCCGGTGCGACTTATACTTCGAAAAATGCGGTACTTTGTTTAAGGATTATAATACGAATGTTGTATCATAGTGGAATTACCACAGGAAACAATAATTATTACACTGTAACAATAATTTTTATCAACAATGAAGGAAGAATTTACACATTATTCTGTATGTAATATTGGCTGCATTTCTGATTGTGTGCCATGTTGTTCCAAACCACAGCAAACGATACCCGGCTTGCAAAGACTGTAATAAACTCATTAGAAGAAGACAGCCGGTCCTTTCCTTTAACTTGGACACACATATCTATATCTTTGGCGGTTTTAAGACAGTAATTTCCAGGACTTATCTAACCCTCTGAAACACTTGCTTAAAGGCCTACTGAAAGCCACTACTAGCGACCACGCAGTCTGATAGTTTATATATCAATGATGAAATCTTAACATTGCAACACATGCCAATACGGCCGGGTTAACTTATAAAGTGACATTTAAAACTTCCCGGGAAATATCCGGCTGAAACGTCGCGGTATGATGACGAATGCGCGTGACGAAGTCAGAGTAACGGAAGTTATGGTACCCCGTAGAATCCTATACAAAAAGCTCTGTTTTCATTTCATAATTCCACAGTATTCTGGACATCTTTTGCAATTTGTTTAATGAACAATGAAGGCTGCAAAGAAGACAGTTGTAGGTGGGATCAGTGTATCAGCAGCGGACTACAGCAACACAACCAGGAGGACTTTGTTGGAGCGCTAGCCGCGTTAGCCGCGCTAGCCGCCGACCTCACCTTGACTTCCTACGTCTCCGGGCCGCCAAACGCATCGGGTGAAGTCCTTCGTCCTTCTGCCGATCGCTGGAACGCAGGTGAGCACGGGTGTTGATGAGCAACTGAGGGCTGGCTGGCGTAGGTGGAGAGCTAATGTTTTTAGCATAGCTCTGTGCAGTCCGGTTGCTAAGTTAGCTTCAATGGCATCGTTAGCACAGCATTGTTAACCTTTGCCAGCCTGGAAAGCATTAACCGTGTATTTACATGTCCACGGTTTAATAGTATTGTTGATTTTCTATCTATCCTTCCAGTCAGGGGTTTATTTCTTTTGTTTCTATATGCAGTTAAAGCAAGATGCTATCACGTTAGCTCGTAGCTAAAGCATTTCGCCGATGTATTGTCGTGGAGATAAAAGGCACTGAATGTCCATTTCGTGTTCTCGACTCTCATTTTCAAGAGGATATAGTATCCCAGCTGGTTTAAAATACAAATCTGTGATCTACAATAGAAAAAGGAGAGTGTGGAATCCAATGAGCCAGCTTGTACCTAAGTTACGGTCAGAGTGAAAAAGATACGTCCATCACTGCCTCTCAAGTCCTTCACTGTAACGTTCCTCATCCACGAATCTTTCATCCTCGCTCAAATTAATGGGGTAATCATCACTTTCTCGGTCCGAATCTCTCTCGCTCCATTGTAAACAACGGGGAATTGTGAGGAATACTAGCTCCTGTGACGTCACGCTACTTCCGCTACAGGCAAGGCTTTTTTTTATCAGCGAGCAAAAGTTGCGAACTTTATCGTCGATGTTCTCTACTAAATCCTTTCAGCAAAAATATGGCAATATCGCGAAATGATCAAGTATGACACATAGAATGGATCTGCTATTCCCGTTTAAATTTAAAAAAATCATTTCAGTAGGCCTATAATGTGTTGCCTTCATTATAACACTTACATAAGGCTTTTATCTTTTTGCCGCGCCAGACAGATTTGTTTTTTGTATTTTTGGTCCAATATGGCTCTTTCAACGTTTTCGGTTGCCGACCCCTGGGTTAGTACTAACTAGGGGTGTGGGAAAAAATCGATTCGAATTCAAATCGCGATTCTCACGTTGTACGATTCAGTATCGATTCTCATTTTTCAAAAATTGATTTTTATTTTATTTATTTTTTGTTTTTTTTAAAAAATAAAAAATTAATCAATCCAACAATACACAGCAATACCATAACAATGCAATCCAATTCCAGAACCAAACCTGACCCAGCAACACTCAGAACTGCAATAAACAGAGCAATTGAGAGGAGACACAAACACCACACGGAACAAACCAAAAGTAGTGAAACAAAAATGAATATTATCAACGAGAGTATCAATATTAGTAACCATTTCAACATAGCAGTGATTAAAAATCCCTCATTGACATTATCATTAGACATTAATTAAAAAAATTAAAAAAATTAACAATAGTGTCACGGTGGCTTACACTTGCATCGCATCTCATAAGCTTGACAACACACTGTGTCCAATATTTTCACAAAGATAAAATAAGTCATATTTTTGGTTCATGTGAGGGACGGCGTGGCGGAGTTGGTAGAGTGGCTGTGCCAGCAATCGGAGTGTTGCTGGTTACTGGGGTTCAATTCCCACCTTCTACCATCCTAGTCACGTCCGTTGTGTCCTTGGGCTAGACCAGGGGTCGGCAACCTTTACCACTCAAAGAGCCATTTTGGCAGGTTTCACAAATTAAAGAAAATAATGGGAGCCACAAAAAATTTTTTAAAATTTAAAATGAAAAACACCGCATACAAAGCTTAAATGCTTTGTGCTATGTTAACCAGGGGTCTCAGACACACGCACTGCCACGCACTATAATGTGGAAATTTGATGTTAGTGCGGCCCGCGAGTTTTGAATGAATGGCGCTGGAGACTACCGGATATCAGGGCGTGATGGCACTGCTTTTGGCGCCCTCTTCAGTCTGCCCAAACAGTGTACCTGCTCGACCACATGTACAATGCAGTTTCGGCTTGCTCACGTAAGTGACAGCAAGGCGTACTAGCTCAGCAGCCACACAGCTTACACTGACGGTACCAATACCCAGAATCCCATGCAACCCTAACTCTTCCGCGCAACCAACGCACGGAGAGGGGGGGGGTTGATGTGTGGGGGGATTTGGTGGTAGCGGGGGTGTATAATGTAGACCGGAAGAGTTAGGGCTGCATGGGATTCTGGGTATTGGGTGTGTTGTGTTTATGTTGTGTTACGGTGGGATGTTCTCCAGAAATGTGTTTTTCATTCTTTTTTGGTGTGGGTTCACAGTGTGGCGCATATTTGTAACGTAACAATGTTAAAGTTGTTTGATACGGCTACCGTCAGTGTAAGCTGTGTGGCTGATGAGTAAGTATGCTTTGCTGTCTCCTGTGTGTGCAAGTAAAAGCTACATACAACTTGTGGCCGGACTGGCACACTGTTTGTAAATGCTATAGAGGACAATTACTGCAGTGCAATTAGGGCACTTCCTTTATATAGTAATTAGAGTGTAAATATGATTATATTTCCCCTGGGAGCTACCTATGAGAGGCACTGAGATCCACAAGTCTCCTGGGAAAATCGGGGGGGTCGGCAAGTATGTAGCTGAGCCGCATCAGAGTGGTCAAAGAGCCGCATGCGGCTCCGGAGCCGCGGGTTGCCGACCCTTGGGCTAGACACTTCACCCTTTGCCTCTGATGGCTGCTGGTTAGCGCCTTGCATGGCAACTCCCTCCATCAGTGTGTGAATGTGTGTGTGAATGGGTGAATGTGGAAATAGTGTCAAAGCGCTTTGAGTACCTTGAAGGTAGAAAAGCGCTATACAAGTATAACCCATTTATCATTTATTATAATAGTTAAAACAAATTTATATTATTGCAATCAGTTGATAAAACATTGTTCTTTATAATTATAAAAGCTTTTTACAAAAATCTACTACTCTGCTTGCAAGTCAGCAGACTGGGGTAGATCCTGCTGAAATCTATGTATTCCATGAATAGAGCAGTGTTTTTCAACCTTTTTTGAGCCAAGGCACATTTTTTTCATGGAAAAAACCCAGAGGCACGCCACCAGCAGAAAAAATTAAGAAATGAAGCCAATATTGAAAATAAAAAGTTGTTTTCGCAATTGTTGGATATGAATTCAAACTGTAACCAAGCATGCATCCCCACAGCTCTTGACTCAAAGTAGGTATACTGTCACGACCTGTCACACCAAGCCGTGACTTAATTTAAGTTTTTTGGTGTTTTCCTGTGTCTAGTGTATTTTAGTGGCTTTTCGTGTTTTGTTGGTATTTTCCTGTAGCAGTTTCATGTCTTCTTTCGAGCGCTATTCCCCGCACCTGCTTTGTTTTAGCAAAAAAGACTTTGATTAAGTTGTGCGGATGCTATCCTTCTTTGTGAGGACATTGTTGATTGTGATGTCATGTTCGGCTGTACTTTGTGGACGCCATCTCTGCTCCACATGCCATACGTTTTTGCTGTCGTCCAGCATTCTGTTTTGGTTTACTTTGCAGCCAGTTCAGTTTTAGTTTAATTTTGCACAGCCATCCCTAAGCCTTTTCTTAGCGGCACCCGCCTTTTGTTTATTTTTGGTTTAAGCATTAGATAGCTTTTTAACTGCACACTGCCTCCCTCTGTCGTCTACATATTGTGATCAGACAAACCATTGTTGTCGTTACCGACATCTACAAAGCAATTAGCTACCTGCTACCACCTACTGATATGGAAGAGTATTACACAGTTACTCTAGATAGTTCAGA
>NC_084735.1:85898806-85903806 GCF_033978785.1 Entelurus aequoreus
TCGTCATCATCCTCATCAAACTTGACCATCGTCATTGTCAAACCTCCTCATTATTCTCCTCATCATCCTCATCCTCGTCATTGCTCTCATCGTCCACCTCCTCATCATCCTCATCAAACTTGACCATCGTCATCATCAAACCTCCTCATTATTCTCCTCATCATCCTCCTCCTCATCATCAACACCGTCATTATTTTCATCATCAACCTCCTCATCCTCATCCTCAACGTCGTCATTGTTCTCACCCATTTACTTCCTCATTGTCCTCAGCAAACTTGACCATCCTTATCATCAAACCTCCTCATTATTCTCCTCATCATAGTCAAACTGCACATCACTCATCAAGCTCCTCCTCATCCTCCGTATTCTTCTCATTCATTGATCTCATCAACTTCCTCATTATTCTCCTCCTCATCCTCAAACTGATTATCACTCATCAACCTCATCATTTTCATTCTCATCCTGAAACTCGTCATCACTCATCATCAACCTCCTCCTGAACATTGTCATCAACCTCCTCATTCTCAACCTGCTCATCATTCATCAACCTCATTTTAATTCTCATCCTCAAACTTATAATTATTATTAATGTCATCATTATCATTCTCATCCTGAAACTTGTCATCACTCATTATTCTCCTTATCATCATCCTCCTCATCATCAACGCCGTCATTATTCTCATCATCAACGGCGTCATCGTTCTCATCGTCCACCTCCTCATCATCCTCATCAAACTTGACCATCCTCACCATCAAACCTCCTCATTATTCTCCTCATCATTCTCAAACTGCTCCTCACTCATCAAGCTCCTCCTCCTACTCTTTATTCTTCTCATTCATTAATCTCATCAACTTCCTCATTATTCTCCTCTTCATCCTCAAACTGATTATCACTCATCAACCTCATCATGTTCATTCTCATCCTGAAACTCGTCATCACTCATCATCAACCTCCTCCTGAACATTGTCATCAACCTCCTCATTCTCAACCTGCTTATCATTCATCAACCTCATTTTAATTCTCATCCTCAACCTTATAATTATTATCAACCTCATCACTTTCATCCTCAAACTGTCTTTAACACTCATCCTCATTTTCAACCTGCTCAGCACTCTACAACTTCATTATTATTCTCATCCTCAAACTTATCATCATCATGAACCTCATTATTCTCATTCTCATCATCACTCGTCAACCTCCCTAGAACTCAGCATTACTCGACCTCCTGCTCATTCCCAACCTGCTCATCACTCATCAACCTCAACATTTTAATTCCCATCTTTATCATCATCATCATGCAAATTATCATCCTGGAACTCTTCAACACTCGTTATTAATCTCATCATCATCTTTGTGATAAACTTCTTCATTATTCTTAACCTGCTCATCACTCTTCAACCTCATCATTTTTATTCTCATTCTCAACCTTATCATCATCATCAACCTCATCATTGTAATTCTGGAACTGTTCAACACTCATCATCAACCTCCTCATTATTTTCAACCTGTCCATCAGTCCATCATCATCATCATTTTTATTCTCATTCTCAACCTTATCATCATCGTCATCATCAACCTCATCATTGTAATTCTGGAACTGTTCAGCACTCATCATAAACCTCCTGATTATTCTCAACCTGCTTATCACTCTTCATCCTCATCATTTTTATTCTCATACTGAACCTTATCATCATCATCAACCTCATCATGCTCATTCTCATTCTGAAACTTTTCAACACTCATCATCAACCTCCTCAATATTCTCAACCTGCTCATCACTCTTTAACCTTATCAATTTCATTCTCATCTTCAAACTTATCGTCATTATCATCATCATATTCAACCTCATGCTCATTCTCATCCTGAAACTTTTCAACACTTATCATCAACCGCATTATCATTCTCAACCTGCTCATCACTCTTCAACCTCGTCATTTTTATTCTCATCCTCAACATTGTAATCATCATCCCCATCAGCCTCCTCGTTATTCTCAACAGATTCATCACTCTTCAACCTCATCATTTATATTCTCATTCTTAACCTTATCACCATCATCATGATCAACGACCTCATCATTCTCATTCTCATGCTGAAACTTTTCAACACTTATCTGCCTCATCCTCAACAACCTCCTCATTATTCTCAACCTGCTCATCACTCTTCAACCTCGTCATTTTTATTCTCATCCTCAACATTCTAATCATCATCCTCATCAACCTCTCCGTTATTCTCAACATGTTCATCACTCTTCAACATCATCATTTATATTCTCATCCTCAACCTTATCACCATCATCATCATCATCATGATCAACGACCTCATAATTCTCATTCTTATGCTGAAACTTTTCAACACTCATCCACCTCATCTCAACCTCACCCTCATCAACCTCCTCATTATTCTCAACCTGTTCATCACTCTTCAACCTCATCATTTTCATTCTCATCCTCAACATTCTAATCATCATCCTCATCAACCTCCCCGTTATTCTCAACATGTTCATCACTCTTCAACCTCATCATTTATATTCTCATCCTCAACCTTATCTTCATCATCATGATGACCTCATCATTCTCATTCTTGTGCTGAAACTTTTCAACACTCATCCGCCTCATCCTCATCAACCTCCTCATTATTCTCAACCTGCTCATCACTCTTCAACCTCATCATTTTCATTGTCATCCTCAACATTCTAATCATCATCCTCATCAACCTCCCCGTTATTCTCAACATGTTCATCGCGCTTCAACCTCGTCATTTATATTCTCATCCTCAACCTTATCTTCATCATCATGATGACCTCATCATTCTCATTCTTGTGCTGAAACTTTTCAACACTCATCCGCCTCATCCTCATCAACCTCCTCATTATTCTCAACCCGCTCATCACTCTTCAACGTCATCATTTTCATTGCCATCCTCAACATTCTAATCATCATCCTCATCAACCTCCCCGTTATTCTCAACATGTTCATCGCTCTTCAACCTCGTCATTTATATTCTCATCCTCAACCTTATCATCATCATCATGATGACCTCAGTATTCTCATTCTTATGCTGAAACTTTTCAACACTCATCCGCGTCATCCTCATCAACCTCCTCATTATTCTCAACCTGCTCATCACTCTTCAACTTCATCATTTTCATTCTCATCCTCAACATTCTAATCAGAATCAGAATCAGAAATACTTTATTAATCCCAGAGGGGAAATTTTAATTTTCTACTCATCATCCTCATCAACCTCCCCGTTTTTCTCAACATGTCCATCGCTCTTCAACCTCATTGTTTATATTCTCATCCTCAACCTTATCATCATCATCATCATCAACGACCTCATCATTCTCATGCTGAAACTTTTCAACACTCATCCGCCTCATCCTCATCCACCTCCTCATTATTCTCAACCTGCTCGTCACTCTTCAACCTCATCATTTTTATTCTCATCTTTAACCTCATCATCATCATCATCATCCACCTCATCACTCTCATTCTTATGCTGAAACTTTTCAACACTCATCATCAACTGCATCATCATTCTCAACCTGCTCATCACTCTTCAACCTCATCATTTTCATCCTCAACATTCTAATCATCATCCTTATCAACCTCCCCATTATTCTCAACATGTCCATCACTCTTCAACCTCATCATTTATATTCTCATCCTCAACCTTATCATCATCATGATGATGACCTCATCATTCTCATTCTCATGCTGAAACTTTTCAACACTCATCCGCCTCATCCTCGTCAACCTCCTCGTTATTCTCAACCTGCTCATCACTCTTCAACCTCGTCATTTTCATTCTCATCCTCAACATTCTAATCATCATCCTCATCGACCTCCCCGTTTTTCTCAACATGTTCATCGCTCTTCAACCTCATCCTCAACCTCATCACTATCATCATCATCATCATCATGATCAACGACCTCATCATTGTCATTCTTATGCTGAAACTTTTCGACACTCATCCGCGTCATCCTCATCAACCTCCTCATTATTCTCAACCTGCTCATCACTCTTCAACCTCGTCATTTTCATTCTCATCCTCAACATTCTAATCATCATCCTCATCGACCTCCCCGTTTTTCTCAACATGTTCATCGCTCTTCAACCTCATCCTCAACCTTATCACTATCATCATCATCATGATCAACGACCTCATCATTGTCATTCTTATGCTGAAACTTTTCGACACTCATCCGCCTCATCCTCGTCAACCTCCTCATTATTCTCATTCTGCTCATCACTCTTATTCTCATCTTCGACCTAATCATCATCATCATCAACCTCATTACTCTCATTCTTATCCTGAAACTCTTCAACACTCATCAACCTACTCATCACTCTTCTACCTCATCATTTTTATTTCATCCTCAACTGCCACATGAGCTTCCTCTTCATCACCGTCCTCATCCTCAACTTCATTCTCAACCTCAGCGTCACCCTCATCCTCCCCATGCTCCTCCCCCTCGATCCCATCATCATCATCTAGCGCCACGTTGGATGCAGGTGTGAGGCATGTTTCCTCTTGTCACACATGGAAAACACACACGAACGCACTAGGGCTGCAACTAACGATTAATTTGATAATCGATTAATCTGTCGATTATTACTTCGATTAATCGATTAATAATCGGATAAAAGAGACCAACTACATTTCTATCCTTTCCAGTATTTTATTGAAAAAAAACAGCATACTGGCACCATACTTATTTTGATTATTGTTTCTCAGCTGTTTGTACATGTTGCAGTTTATAAATAAAGGTTTATTTTTGTAAAAAAAAATAAAAATAAAATAAAATAAAATAAAAAATAAAATTAAAAAAAGCCTCTGCGCATGCGCATAGCATAGATCCAACGAATCGATGACTAAATTAATCGGCAACTATTTTTATAATCGATTTAATCGATTAGTTGTTGCAGCCCTAGAACGCACACGTGCACGCGCACACCTGTATGAAGGAGGAGAGGAGGAGGAGAAGATGTGTGTGT